>NC_034179.2:5600796-5610796 GCF_002021735.2 Oncorhynchus kisutch | reverse complement strand
GGCTCTGCTCAGAAGTAGTGCACTATATAGGGAATAGGGTTCTATAGGGCTCTGCTCAGAAGTAGTGCACTATATAGGGAATAGGGTTCCATAGGGCTCTGGTCTAAAGTAGTGCACTATATAGGGAATAGTGTTCCATAGGGCTCTGGTCTAAAGTAGTGCACTATATAAGGAATAGGGTTCCATAGGGCTCTGGTCTAAAGTAGTGCACTATAAATAGGGAATAGGGTTCCATAGGGCTCTGGTCTAAAGTAGTGCACTACATAGGGAATAGGGTTCCATTTGGGTCTGCTAGTCTCACAATGGTTGGTGAAAAGCGGTGGAGGATTTCCCAAGGCCGTTGGGCAGATGACGAAAGCCAGGGTTTTCTTGGACGGGAAAGATTTGGCTGCACTTGAAGGCGAGCAGTGGGAGCACCAGGGCTGGTCAGTCGTCCCCTTGGCAACTCCATGCAGGACCAACGGTCTTCCCCTGTGAGCAGGTGGCCATTCGTCAGTGCCAGCAGACAACACCACAGGACTATTGGACTCAAGACGGGAAAACCTACTGCATCAATGACCTTGGCATTCCATCACGATCGTGGCTGACTGTCTCCTTTGTTACCATGTCTCTCTCTTCCCCCTCTGACTGTCTCCTTTGTTACCATGTCTCTCTCTTCCTCCCCTGACTGTCTCCTTTGTTCCCATGTCTCTCTCTTCCTCCTCTGACTGTCTCTCCCCTTTGTTCCCATGTCTCTCTCTTCCTCCTCTGACTGTCTCCTTTGTTCCCATGTCTCTCTCTTCCTCCTCTGACTGTCTCCTTTGTTCCCATGTCTCTCTCTTCCTCCTCTGACTGTCTCTCTCCTTTGTTCCCATGTCTCTCTCTTCCTCCTCTGACTGTCTCTCCCCTTTGTTCCCATGTCTCTCTCTTCCTCCTCTGACTGTCTCTCCCCTTTGTTCCCATGTCTCTCTCTTCCTCCTCTGACTGTCTCTCCCCTTTGTTCCCATGTCTCTCTCTTCCTCCTCTGACTGTCTCTCCCCTTTGTTCCCATGTCTCTCTCTTCCTCCTCTGACTGTCTCTCCCCTTTGTTCCCATGTCTCTCTCTTCCTCCTCTGACTCTCTCCCCTTTGTTCCCATGTCTCTCTCTTCCTCCTCTGACTGTCTCTCTCCTTTGTTCCCATGTCTCTCTCTTCCTCCTCTGACTGTCTCCTTTGTTCCCATGTCTCTCTCTTCCTCCTCTGACTGTCTCCTTTGTTCCCATGTCTCTCTCTTCCTCCTCTGACTGTCTCCTTTGTTCCCATGTCTCTCTCTTCCTCCTCTGACTGTCTCTCTCCTTTGTTCCCATGTCTCTCTCTTCCTCCTCTGACTGTCTCTCCCCTTTGTTCCCATGTCTCTCTCTTCCTCCTCTGACTGTCTCTCCCCTTTGTTCCCATGTCTCTCTCTTCCTCTTCTGACTGTCTCTCCCCTTTGTTCCCATGTCTCTCTCTTCGCCCTCTGACTGTCTCCTTTGTTCCCATGTCTCTCTCTTCCTCCTCTGACTGTCTCCTTTGTTCCCATGTCTCTCTCTTCCTCCTCTGACTGTCTCTCCCCTTTGTTCCCATGTCTCTCTCTTCCTCCTCTGACTGTCTCCTTTGTTCCCATGTCTCTATCTTCCTCCTCTGACTGTCTCCTTTGTTCCCATGTCTCTATCTTCCTCCTCTGACTGTCTCCTTTGTTCCCATGTCTCTCTCTTCCTCCCCTGACTGTCTCTCTCCTTTGTTCCCATGTCTCTCTCTTCCTCCTCTGACTGTCTCCTTTGTTCCCATGTCTCTCTCTTCCTCCTCTGACTCTCTCCTTTGTTCCCATGCAGAGAGGTTGTTGGAAAGCATTCCAGGTTAAAGGTTGAGTGTGCAACGCTGTCTTCAAGGCAAAGGGTGGCAACTTTGAAGAATTTCAAATATAAAATAAATGTGGATTCGTTGAACACTTGTTTTGGTTACTACATGTTTCCATATGTGTTATTTTATGGTGTTGATGTCTTCACTATTATTCTACAATGTAGAAAATAGTTAAAACCCTGGAATGAGTAGGCGTGTCCAGACTTTTGACTCGTACTGTATATGGGGTATCAGAACCGAGTCGATGTGCAGGGGGAATTGAGGTAGAAGTGAAGCAAGTTGACAGCTTTAAGTTCCTTGGTGTCCACATCACTAGCAAACTAACATGGTCCAAGCACACCAAGATAGTCGTCAAGAGGGTACGACAAAACCTATTCCCCTCAGGAGACTGAAAAGATTTGGCATTATTCCTCAGATCCTCAAAAGGTTTTACATCTGCACCATCGAGAGCATCCTGACCGGTCGCATCACTGCCTGGTATGGCAACTGCTCGGCCTCCGACCGCAAGGCACTACAGAGGGTTGTGAGTACGGCCCAGTACATCACTGGGGCTAAGCTTCCTGCCATCCAGGAGCTCTATACCAGGCCGTGTCAGCCCTAAAAACTCTAGTCATATACTGTTCTCTCTGCTACCACGCGGTAAGCTGTACCCGAGTGCCAAGTCTAGGTCCAAGAGGCTTCTAAATAGCTTCTACCCCCAAGCCTTAAGACTGAACATATAATCAAATGGCTACTCAGACTATTTGCATTGCCTCCCCCCTACGCTGCCGCTACTCTCTGTTATTATCTATGCATAGGCACTTTAATAACTCTACCTACATGTACATATTACCGCAATTACCTTGACTAACCGGTGCCCACGCACATTGACTCTGTACCGGTCCCCCCTGTTATTTTTACTGATGCTCTTTAATTATTTGTTACTTTTATTTCAAATTACATTTTTATTTCATTTTTTTATTTTTATACTACATTGTTTGTTAAGGGCTTTGTAAGTAAAGCATTTCACTGTAAGATCTACCTGTTGTATTTCATTTTATTTGACTTGGGTGGCTGGAGTCTTTGACCCTTTTTGGGGCCTTCCTCTGACACCGCCTGGTATAGAGGTCCTGGATAGCAGGGAGATCGGCTCCAGTGATGTACTAGGCCTTCCTCTGACACCGCCTGGTGTAGAGGTCCTGGATAGCAGGGAGATCGGCTCCAGTGATATACTGGGCCTTCCTCTGACACCGCCTGGTATAGAGGTCCTGGATAGCAGGGAGATCGGCTCCAGTGATGTACTGGGCCTTCCTCTGACATCGCCTGGTGTAGAGGTCCTGGATAGCAGGGAGATCGGCTCCAGTGATATACTGGGCCTTCCTCTGACACCGCCTGGTATAGAGGTCCTGGATAGCAGGGAGATCGGCTCCAGTGATATACTGGGCCTTCCTCTGACACCGCCTGGTATAGAGGTCATGGATAGCAGGGAGATCGGCTCCAGTGATGTACTGGGCCTTCCTCTGACACCACCTGGTGTAGAGGTCCTGGATGGCAGGGAGATCGGCTCCTGTGATGTACCCACTACCCTCTGTAGTGCCTTGAGGTCAGATGCCAAGCAGTTGCATACCAAGCAGCCAGTCAAGATGTTGGTCTGCTAATCAAATTGATCACAATAGGAGTAGTTCAATCAATGCACATTTCGTTACAAACGTCTATATAACGCCTTTCTGCATATCCACAATGTCTTTCTCACAAAAAAGAGGGAGAGAGAGAGAGGCAGAGAGAGAGAGAGAGAGAGAGAGAGAGAACGCTGGGTATGTACACAGTCAATTGTAGGCTTTGAGGGGACTCCTATGGTAGGTACACTTATTGCTACTTTATCACTGACCTCAACCCAGCAGTCATAGTCAGCCCACAGAAAACCCCTATCAGATCATAGCAAAATCACAGTCTACTTGACCAGAGCAATACTCAATCATGAGGCATCAAAGCCAGAGGAACTGAATCATATCAAGAAATGCTATAGATGGAAGGAAAGTAGAGTGGAAACTATTAGGCAACAACAAATTCAATCCCTCTTAGACAACTTCCTGCACAACACGTTCCACTGCAATAGTGAAGGTGTAAACTTGGCAGTAGAAAACCTAAACAGTATATTTGACCTCTCAGCTTCCTTATCAAATCAAAACATGTCAAACAGACATCTGAAGAAAATCAACAACAACGACAAATGTTTTAATGAAGAACACAAAACCTGAGAAAGACACTGAGAAACCTAACCAACCAAAAACATAGAGACCAAGAAACTAAAAACAGACTCAGAACACCTGATCCTACGCCTTCACTGTGATGAATCACTAAAACAACACAGAAATACAATACGGAATAAGAAGGAACAGCATGTCAGAAATCAGCTCAATGTAATTGAAGAATCCATAGACTCCAACCACCTCTGGGAACAATGGACAACAAACAAACAACAACACAAAGAATTATCTATCCAAAACGGAGATGTCTGGGTAAACCACTTCTCCAATCTTTTTGGCCCTAAAACAAAGAACAAACAGCAAAAATATATACATGACCAAATACAGATCTTAGAATCAACTATTAAAGACCAGAACACACTGGATTCTAGAACACACTGGATTCCAGAACCCACTGGATTCTCCAATTACCTTGGATGAGCTGTGTGTGTGTGGTGTGGTGTGTGGTGTTGATGGTATCCTCAATGAAATTATAAAATATACAGACCACATATTCCAATTGGCAATACTTAAACTCCTTAACATTGTTCTCTGCTCTGGCGTCTTCCCCAATCCACGAAAGTGGAGACACATTCGACCCCAATAACTACAATGGGATATGCGTCAACAGCGACCTTAGGAAAATTATCTGCATTATCATTAACAGCAGAAAACAATCAACTGAGCAAATGTGAAATTGGCTTTTTACCAAATTACCGTACAACAGATCACATATTCACCCACCCTAATTGACAAAACAAACAAACCAAAACAAAGGCAAAGTCTTCTCATGCTTTGTTGATTTCAAAAAAGCTTTCAACTTAACTAGGCATGAGGTTCTGCTTTACAAACTGATGGAATGTTGGGGGAAAAATATACAACATTATTGTAACGGTTTTCTTTAGGTGAAGGAGAGGCGGACACTAGACATTAGACATGAATAAGACATGAATAAACTAACAAAACCAATAAACGTGGAAAACCAAAAACAGCCCTATCTGGTGCAAAACACAGAGACAGGAACAATCACCCACAAAAACCCAACACAAAACAGGCTACCTAAATATGGTTCCCAATCAGAGACAATGACTAACACCTGCCTCTGATTGAGAACCATATCAGGCCAAACATAGAAATAGACAAACCAGACACACAACATAGAATGCCCACCCAGCTCACGTCCTGACCAACACTAAAACAAGGAAAACACATACGAACGATGGTCAGAACGTGACAATTATGAAATCCATGAACACAAACAACAAGCGTGGGGTTAAAATGGGCAAAAAACACATATTTCTTTCCACAGGACCGTGGGGGGAGGCAGGGATGCAACTTAAAACCCACCCTCTTCAACAAATATATCAACAAATTGGCGAGGAAACTAGAACAGCCTGCAGCACACGGTCTCACCCTACAATCTGAAGTCAAATGTCTACTGTTTGCTGATGATGTGGTGCTTCTGCCCCCCAACCAAGGAGGGCCTACAGCAGCACCTAGATCTTCTGCACAGATTCTGTCAGACCTGGGCCCTGACAGTAAATCTCTGTAAGACAAAAATAATGGTGTTCCAAAAAAGGTCCAGTCGCCAGGACCACGAATACAAATTCCATATAGAAACCGTTGCCCTAGAGCACACAAAAAACGATACATACCTCGGCAAGAAGGGCATTCTATGCCATCAAAAGGAACATACATTTGACATACCAATTAGGATCTGGCTAAAAATACTTGAATCAGTCATAGAGCCCATTGCCCTTTACGGTTGTGAGGTCTGGGGTCCGCTCACCAACCAAGAATTCACAAAATGGGACAAACACCAAATTGAAACTGCATGTAGAATTCTACAAAATATCCTCAGTGTACAACGTAAAACACCAAATAATGCATGCGGAGCAGAATTAGGCCGATACCCACTAATTATCAAAATCCAGAAAAGAGACGTTAAATTCTACAACCACCTAAAATGAAGCGATTCCCAAACCTTCTATAACAAAGCCATCACCTACAGAGAGATGTACCTGGAGAAGAGTCCCCTAAGCAAGCTGGTCCTGGGGCTCTGTTCACAAACACACCCCACAGAGCCCTAGGACAGCAGCACAATTAGACCCAACCAAATCATGAGAAAACAAAAAGATAATTACTTGACACATTGGAAAGAATCAACAACAAAAAACAGAGCAAACTAGAATGCTATTTGGCCCTAAAGACAGAGTACAGAGTGGCAGAATACCTGACCACTGTGACTGACCCAAAATTAAGGAAAGCTTTGACTATGTACAGACTCAGTGAGCATAGCCTTGCTATTGAGAAAGGCCGCCGTAGGCAGACCTGGCTCTCAAGAGAAGTCAGGCTATGTGCACACTGCCCACAAAATGAGGTGGAAACTGAGCTGCACTTCCTAACCTCCTGCCCAATGTATGACCATATGAGAGACACATATTTCCCTCAGATTACACAGACCCACAATATTTATTATCCCATATCTACTGGGTGAAATACTACTGTGCCATCACAGCAGCAAGATTTGTGACCTGTTGCCACAAGAAAAGGGCAACCAGTGAAGAACAAACACCATTGTAAATACAACCCATATTTATGCTTAATTATTTTATCTCTTGTACTTGAACTATTTCACAGCTATTCCAACTATTTTTGGAACTTGTGTATGTGTAATGTTTACAGTTAATTTTATTGTTTATTTCACTTTTGTTTATTATCTACTTCCCTTGCTTTGGCAATGTTAACATGTGTTTCCCATGCCAATAAAGTCCTTACATTGAATTAAATTGAGAGAGAGGGAGAGAGAGAGAGAGAGAGAGAGGGAGAGAGAGAGAGAGGGAGAGAGAGACAGAGAGACAGAGAGGGAGAGAGGGGGAGAGAGAGAGAGAGACAGAGAGAGAGAGAGACAGAGAGAGAGCGAGAGAGGGAGAGAGAGAGAGAGAGAGAGAGACAGAGAGAGAGAGAGAGAGACAGAGAGACAGAGACAGAGACAGAGAGAGAGGGAGAGAGAGAGAGAGAGAGAGACAGAGAGAGAGAGAGAGACAGAGAGAGAGAGAGAGACAGAGAGAGAGAGAGAGACAGAGAGAGAGACAGAGAGACAGAGAGAGAGAGAGGATTCATGGTGTCCTGAGGTTGAGGTATTAAAGAATACATCTTGTTGTAGTTATGAATGTGTCCCAAATGGGCTCTGGTCTAAAGTAGTGCACTATATAGGGAATAGGGTTCTATTGGGCTCTGGCCTAAAGTAGTACACTATATAGGGAATAGGGTTCTATAGGGCTCTGGTCTAAAGTAGTGCGCTAAATAGGGAAAAAGGTGCCAATTGGGACAGTTTGTTGAGGTACAATCCTTCAGCCATGTTAATGACGTACCGGAATTGGCGACCAAATAACACTTTTTTAAACCTCCTGCTTTGGGCCGGATGCATCCATGTGTACTTCATACATGTATATTCTATGAGCAGAATTACTGTCTTAAATCAATTAGCCACGAAATCCCTAGTTTAAAAGTGACTGGAAGCAGTGTTGGCGCCATTTTCCCTACATTTACCCCCGTGTGGACCAGCACCCGAGCAATTTGAGTTTCAGCCAATGAGCTTCGGGCCCCTCGCCATTTGAGTAGCAGCTAGCAAGACGCACAGTAGAGCGACAGAGAGAACAATGACATGGTGTGTATATCTAGATTCACTATTGCTAACGAAACTCATTCCAAAGGGTAGGTTTACAGAGCAAATTAAATTGTACCACACTTCATGCAGTCTACTTAGGCCTAAAATATTTGTGAAGTCAACAACAGCTATTCAGTTCAACCCACAGATGAGCAAAACATAGACAAAACAGATAAATAAAATAAGATAAAATCATTTTGTTGTGTTACAGCCTAAATTTTAAATGGATTAAATTGCGATAATGTGTCACTGGCCTACACACAATACTCCATAATGTCAAAGTGGAATGATGCTTTTTTCAAAATGTTTACAAAATTAATTTAAAAATGAAAAGCTGAAATGTCTTGAGTTGATAAGTATTCAACTCCTTTGTTATGGTAAGATCCCTCAGTCGAGCTGTGAATTTCAAACACAGATTCAACCACAAGGATCTGGGAGGTTTTCCAATGCCTCACAAAGAAAGGCACTTATTGGTAGACGGGTAAAACAAATTTTTTAAAAAGCAGACATTGAATATCCCTTGGTAAAGTTATTCATTTTACACTGGATGGTGTATCAATACACAAGGACAAGGAGCTGTGAGGTTTTTTTTAGGATAGAAAGAAAAGGAATAGAGCTATAAGCACAGGAAACATTTTTGATGAAAACCTGGTTCAGTCTGCTTTCCAACAGACACTGGGAGATGAATTCACCTTTCAGCAGGATAAAAACCTACAACACAAAGACAAATGTACACTGGAGTTTCTTACCAAGACGACATTGAATGTTCTTGAATGACTAATTACAGTTTCGACTTAAACCTGTTTGAAAATCTATGGCTTAGACTTGAAAATAGCTGCCTAGCAATGATCAACATCCAACTTGACAGAGCTTGAATCATTTTAAAAAGAATAATGTTTATTAATTTGAATGTTTATAATTATATTTTACAATCCAGGAGTATACAACACTTATTTAGAGATTTTCCCCCAAAAAGACTCCGCTTTAATCGCTGCCAAAGGTGACATTCGACATTACAGAGTATTTTGTGTCGATCGTTGTCAGAGAATGACAATGTAGTCCATTTTAATCCCACTTTGTAACACATCAACATTTGGAAACAGTCAAGGGGGGCGTGAATACTTCCTGAAGGCTCTGTAAGACTTAGGGTTTCAAAGCGTTGGTTTGATGTCAAACGATTTCAAGTAAATTCAATTCCAGTGTTCGAACTTGTAAACAAGGCTGTAAACAAACCCCTTGCAACCTTGTTTTTTAAAAATTGGAACACTGGAATGTGTGATGTAATCTACAGCTCGATTAGGCTGATACAAATCCTCGTTATTTAGTTTAATGATTTTTTTTCAATTAGAGTGTTATTATTTCTATAAAGCTTAGCATAGTTAGCTTAGCATAGTTAGCTTAGCATAGTTAGCTTAGCATAGTTAGCTTAGCATAGTTAGCTTAGCATAACGACGAGTGGGAACCCGTGTGGCTTCGTGACAACGGCCACATGCTCATCCTCTCTGATTTGACAGCTCGAATGCAATTCCACCGACAGCATCGCCAAAACAGCAGCAATGACGGGTGTCAGCTATCGCTGGTAAAAACCGCTTTGATCTGATCCTTTGTGGTGTTTTCAATGGTTTTAAAATGGTTGAAACCGCAAAGATAACACATGATGATGAGAACTACACCAGAACATCTGACATTGTTTTTTTTCAATCGGAGTTTGGTATTGTATTTAGATGGTTGAAAACATAGTGACAACACCTCGGGAATTCAACAAACCTCTGGCTGTCTGAGTGAATAAAGGTTGAAGTCTCATTGATCAACATCTCAAACAAATATTACCCAAGTTTCCACGTTGAAATTACCTGGTGTGCCCAGTGGGTATATCCTTAATTAGCATGGCAGGCACAGGCGCAAACACACAGTGTGATGGACAGCACACACACACAGCGTGATGGACAGCACACACACACAGCGTGATGGACAGCACACACACACAGCGTGATGGACAGCACACACACACAGCGTGATGGACAGCACACACACACATTGTGATGGACAGCACACACAGATTGTGATGGACAGTACACACACACAGCGTGATGGACAGCACACACACACATTGTGATGGACAGCACACACACACATCGTGATGGACAGCACACACACACAGCATGATGGACAGCCCACACACACATTGTGATGGATAGCACACACACACAGCATGATGGACAGCACGAACACACATCGTGATGGACTGC
>NC_034179.2:5383296-5593296 GCF_002021735.2 Oncorhynchus kisutch | reverse complement strand
ATACTACTGTCCTCCTCTAGCCAATACTACTGTTCTCCTCTAGTCAATACTACTGTCTTCCTATAGTCAATACTACTGTCCTCCTCTACTCTAGTCAATACTACTGTCTTCCTCTAGTCAATACTACTGTCTTCCTCTACTCTAGTCAATACTACTGTCTTCCTCTAGTCAATACTACTGTCTTCCTCTAGTCAATACTACTGTCCTCCTCTAGTCAATACTACTGTCTTCCTCTCGTCAATACTACTGTCCTCCTCTACTCTAGTCAATACTACTGTCTTCCTCTAGTCAATACTACTGTCTTCCTCTAGTCAATACTACTGTCTTCCTCTAGTCAA
Organism: Oncorhynchus kisutch; assembly: GCF_002021735.2. Classification (NCBI taxonomy): domain Eukaryota; kingdom Metazoa; phylum Chordata; class Actinopteri; order Salmoniformes; family Salmonidae; genus Oncorhynchus; species Oncorhynchus kisutch. The sequence continues at coordinate 5,592,958 of NC_034179.2, read as the reverse complement.
TACTACTGTCCTCCTCTAGTCAATACTACTGTCTTCCTCTAGTCAATACTACTGTCCTCCTCTAGTCAATACTACTGTCTTCCTCTAGTCAATACTACTGTCTTCCTCTCGTCAATACTACTGTCCTCCTCTCGTCAATACTACTGTCTTCCTCTCGTCAATACTACTGTCCTCCTCTCGTCAATACTACTGTCTTCCTCTAGTCAATACCACTGTCCTCCTCTCGTCAATACTACTGTCTTCCTCTAGTCAATACTACTGTCCTCCTCTAGTCAATACTACTGTCTTCCTCTAGTCAATATTACTGTCTTCCTCTACTCTAGTCAATACTACTGTCTTCCTCTAGTCAATACTACTGTCTTCCTCTAGTCAATACTACTGTCTTCCTCTACTCTAGTCAATACTACTGTCTTCCTCTAGTCAATACTACTGTCCTCCTCTAGTCAATACTACTGTCTTCCTCTACTCTAGTCAATACTACTGTCTTCCTCTAGTCAATACTACTGTCCTCCTCTAGTCAATACTACTGTTCTCCTCTAGCCAATACTACTGTCCTCCTCTAGTCAATACTACTGTCCTCCTCTAGCCAATACTACTGTCCTCCTCTAGTCAATACTACTGTCCTCCTCTAGCCAATACTACTGTTCTCCTCTAGTCAATACTACTGTCTTCCTATAGTCAATACTACTGTCCTCCTCTACTCTAGTCAATACTACTGTCTTCCTCTAGTCAATACTACTGTCTTCCTCTACTCTAGTCAATACTACTGTCTTCCTCTAGTCAATACTACTGTCTTCCTCTAGTCAATACTACTGTCCTCCTCTAGTCAATACTACTGTCTTCCTCTCGTCAATACTACTGTCCTCCTCTAGTCAATACTACTGTCTTCCTCTAGTCAATACTACTGTCTTCCTCTAGTCAATACTACTGTCTTCCTCTAGTCAATACTACTGTCCTCCTCTAGTCAATACTACTGTCTTCCTCTAGTCAATACTACTGTCCTCCTCTAGTCAATACTACTGTCTTCCTCTAGTCAATACTACTGTCTTCCTCTCGTCAATACTACTGTCCTCCTCTCGTCAATACTACTGTCTTCCTCTCGTCAATACTACTGTCCTCCTCTCGTCAATACTACTGTCTTCCTCTAGTCAATACCACTGTCCTCCTCTCGTCAATACTACTGTCTTCCTCTAGTCAATACTACTGTCCTCCTCTAGTCAATACTACTGTCTTCCTCTAGTCAATATTACTGTCTTCCTCTACTCTAGTCAATACTACTGTCTTCCTCTAGTCAATACTACTGTCTTCCTCTAGTCAATACTACTGTCTTCCTCTACTCTAGTCAATACTACTGTCTTCCTCTACTCTAGTCAATACTACTGTCTTCCTCTAGTCAATACTACTGTCCTCCTCTAGTCAATACTACTGTCTTCCTCTACTCTAGTCAATACTACTGTCTTCCTCTACTCTAGTCAATACTACTGTCTTCCTCTACTCTAGTCAATACTACTGTCTTCCTCTATTCTAGTCAATACTACTGTCTTCCTCTACTCTAGTCAATACTACTGTCTTCCTCTACTCTAGTCAATACTACTGTCTTCCTCTAGTCAATACTACTGTCTTCCTCTACTCTAGTCAATACTACTATCTTCCTCTAGTCAATACTACTGCAACAGCTATCCCATTCCATCTCTCTCATCAGAATAGCCTCTCTCTCTCTCTCTCTCTCTCTCTCTCTCTCTCTCTCTCTCTCTCTCTCTCTCTCTCTCTCTCTCTCTCTCTCTCTCTCTCTCTCTCTCTCTCTCTCTCTCTCTCTCTCTCTCTCTCTCTCTCTCTCTCTCTCTCTCTCTCCTCTATCTCTCTCTCTCTCTCTCTCTCTCTCACACACACACACACACACACACACATCTATCTCCCTGGGGAGATGCTTCCTATTAATCAACTCACATCGTTCTAAGCATACAGAAGGTTTCCTAACTAAATAGCTATAAGAGTCATGGTGCAAGACAATGTGTCATTAACAACATCTGCACAGGGATACCCACAGGCAGCTTCAAATATGCTGATCAATACCCAACAGGGTCAATACCCAACAATACCCAACAGGGTAACCCAGACCTAAACTACAGAAACACAGACCTAAACTACAGAAACACAGACCTAAACTACAGAAACACAGACCTAATCTACAGACGAGACGGCCTACAGGGAGGAGGTGAGGGCCCTCGGAGTGTGGTGTCAGGAAAATAACCTCACACTCAACGTCAACAAAACTAAGGAGATGATTGTGGACTTCAGGAAACAGCAGAGGGAACACCCCCCCATCCACATCGATGGAACAGTAGTGGAGAGGGTAGCAAGTTTTAAGTTCCTCGGCATACACATCACAGACAAACTGAATTGGTCCACTCACACAGACAGCATCGTGAGGAAGGCGCAGCAGCGCCTCTTCAACCTCAGGAGGCTGAAGAAATTCGGCTTGTCACCAAAAGCACTCACAAACTTCTACAGATGCACAATCGAGAGCATCCTGGCGGGCTGTATCACCGCCTGGTATGGCAACTGCACCGCCCTCAACCGTAAGGCTCTCCAGAGGGTAGTGAGGTCTGCACAACGCATCACCGGGGGCAAACTACCTGCCCTCCAGGACACCTACACCACCCGATGCTACAGGAAGGCCATAAAGATCATCAAGGACATCAACCACCCGAGCCACTGCCTGTTCACCCCGCTGTCATCCAGAAGGCGAGGTCAGTACAGGTGCATCAAAGCTGGGACCGAGAGACTGAAAAACAGCTTCTATCTCAAGGCCATCAGACTGTTAAACAGCCACCACTAACATTGAGTGGCTACTGCCAACACACTGTCAATGCCACTGACTCTACTCCAGCCACTTTAATCATGGGAATTGATGGGAAATGATGTAAATATATCACTAGCCACTTTAAACAATGCTACCTTATATAATGTTACTTACCCTACATTATTAATCTCATATGCATACGTAGATACTGTACTCTATATCATCGACTGCATCCTTATGTAATACATGTATCACTAGCCACTTTAACTATGCCACTTGGTTTACATACTCATCTCATATGTATATACTGTACTCGATATCATCTACTGTATCTTGCCTATGCTGCTCTGTACCATCACTCATTCATATATCTTTATGTACATATTCTTTATCCCCTTACACTGTGTATAAGACAGTAGTTTTTTTGGGAATTGTTAGTTAGATCACTTGTTCGTTATTACTGCATTGTCGGAACTAGAAGCACAAGCATTTCGCTACACTCGCATTAACATCTGCTAACCATGTGTATGTGACAAATACATTTGATTTGATTTGATTTGATTTGAAATACAGACCTAAACTACAGAAACAGAGACCTAATCTACAGAAACACTAATCTACAGAAACACAAACCTAATCTACAGAAACACAGACCTAAACTACAGAAACACAGACCTAATCTACAGAAACACAGACCTAATCTACAGAAACACAGACCTAATCTACAGAAACAAAACTTGAAATCTCCCTCCTTGAGATGTCATGACTAACAATCTGTGATATCAATTACGAGCTTATCAACATCGGTACGGCTGTTGTTTAGCGGTGTCCACCATGTGATGGTAGAGTTTGCAAAACAATTAGCCCTTGGACTGATGCAAATAACCACAATGTCATTCTACCAAGTAGGCCATAGGCTACGTTGTAGTTAACATTTAAAAGAGAAGGTTTTTTAGGAAAGCCTTTGCTGTCTACCAGAACACTGTTTTCATTAGCATCATCGCTAACGGCTACACAGAGTGGTAGACACACACCACACACACACACAGACAGACAGACAGACAGACAGACAGACAGACAGACAGACAGACAGACAGACAGACAGACAGACAGACAGACAGACAGACAGACAGACAGACAGACAGACAGACAGACATACAGACAGACAAGGGCATTCTCATTGCCTCTTCAGAAAGTTGCAGGAAATACGAATCACTGATGCATTCTGTTCATTTTGTATATTATAAACTTGTGCACATTAGTACATTTTCAATACAATGTAGTTGATTCCCTACCAAGGTCAACATATTTTTCAATTCCGTTTTAATGCCTGGATTCTGTGGGGGGCCCTAATTATCATAGATTTGCGGATCGCAACCAACTGAAAGGCGGAAAACACTGCCACCTACTGTACTGGAGTGTGAGGCCACCCTATTCATCTATTTCTCTTATCTAGTCCTGTGTTTCAGTTGATAGCCGCTATGAACACGAGGACACCAACCTTAGAGCGTAAGTAACCAGAAGGTTGCAAGTTCAAATCCCTGAGTGACAAGGTACAAATCTGTTGTTCTGCCCCTGAACAGGCAGTTAACCCACTGTTCCTAGGCCGTCATTGAAAATAAGAATTTGTTCTTAACTGACTTGCCTAGTAAAATAAAGATAAAATAAAACTGAAGTACATGTTATTCCTATCAGTCTATTGGCCTCGACCTAACTCACAGTGAGCACTCCTTGGATCCCTCACCGTGGTCCCATCTTCCACTTCTAATCTCTTCACTGCCTCACAATACAACACCTTCTGCACTACTCTGATCATGGCAACCTCAACCTGCCTTTCACTCCAGCACCATGGGTACCCCTACAGTAGACCAGCACCATGGGTACCCCTACAGTTAACACACACAACCTTTTCCACTGATACCACAAAAAAACGATTGTCTCGTGCCCTGCTGCAGACTTCTCACATCTAGAAATCGTCCTCCTTCACACTGCTGCAACATGACCATAAGCTTGGCACCTAAAACACTGTAATGGGTTTGGGACAAAAGCTCTCACGGGATAACTGACACATTCTAAATTGACTCTGTCCGGTAAAGACTCCGCATCGAAACTGAGCAGGAGATCACTAGAAGATGCATATTGTTCATTCTAGCTGGAGAGGGCTCAACTAGTGAATTTAAACTGTTAAATGAAAAGTAACCTAGTTAATATCAAGTAGCCGGCTGAAAATAAGTCTGTACCTGATTAGCAGATGGACGGCGCTAATGGACAACACTGACCATGTTACAGTATATATCCATATGGGACTAGTTCTAGCTATTAAACAAACATGCTCATCGCCTCTATCCAGTCTCTCTCTATGCATTTGGCTCCTCTCTCCCTATAATATGCATCCATATGTGGCTAGCCCTGGCACCTGCCCACATGCTCACTACCACACAGGACACATAACCCAATTCCTCTCCCCAGTCACCCCCAGTCAAAGTGCCCCTCCTGCTGGAAAACAAAAACCAGGCCTCCCTCCTCTGTGCTGGGGAGAGGGTAGCCTATAGTACCCCTCATGGTGTTGGGGGCAGAGAAAACACCTGCTACCAGGCCTGGCACCCAGGGAAGGGCAGAGAAAAGCCTGCTACCAGGCCTCCTCCAAACTGCTGCAGATCAACCTTCACACCTCACAGAGCGCCACTTCCAGCTAGCCCCCATCCACACACACCTACACACACCTACACACACACACACACACACACACACACACACACACAGACACCTTCCACAGCAAACTGGAATATTCCATCATAATTCCGGCTTTCAGTGAAGTGCTAACAGAGAAACCAGCCATCCAGGGATCTGGGGGAGACTGAGCTGTGTGTGTCCTGCAGCTCAACACCCTAGCCAGCCAGCCAGCCAGCCAACCAATCAGCCAACCAGCCAACCAAGCAACCAACCAACCAACCAGCCAACCAAACAGCTACCCAGGGAGACAGGGGGAGACTGGGCTGTGTGTGTCCTGCAGCTCAACACCCTAGTCAGCCAGCCAACCAGCCAACCAACCAACCAACCAGCTACCCAGGGAGACTGGGCTGTGTGTGTCCTGCAGCTCAACATCCTAGTCAGCCAGCCAGCCAACCAGCCAACCAACCAGCCAGCCAACCAGCCAACCAACCAGCCAGCCAACCAACCAACCAACCAGCCAGCCAGCCAACAAACCAACCAACCAGCTACCCAGGGAGACTGGGCTGTGTGTGTCCTGCAGCTCAACACCCTAGCCAGCCAACCAACCAACCAGCCAGCCAGCCAACCAACCAGCTACCCGGGGAGACAGGGGGAGACTGGGCAGTGTGACTCCTGCAGCTAAACACCCAGGCTAGCCAGCCAGCCAGCCAGCCAACAAACCAACCAACAAACCAGTCATCCAAGGAGCTGAGGGAGACTGGGCTGTGTGTGTCCTGCAGCTCAACACCCTAGCCAGGCAGCCAACCACCCAGCCAATCAGCCAGCCAACCAGCCAGCCAACCAACCAGCCAACCAGCCATCAAAGGATCTGGGGGAGACTGGGCTGTGTGTGTCCTGCAGCTCAACACCCTAGCCAGGCAGCCAACCAGCCAATCAGCCAGCCAGCCAGCCAACCAGCCAGCCAACCAGCCAGCCAACCAGCCATCAAAGGAGCTGGGGGAGACTGGGCTGTGTGTGTCCTGCAGCTCAACACCCTAGCCAGGCAGCCAACCAGCCAACCAGCCAGCCAACCAGCCAGCCAACCAGCCAGCCAGCCCGCCAGCCAACATCACGGACAGACATAGCCCTGTACAGCCACAGAGATTTAGTGTTCATCCCAAATGGCAATGGCACCCTGTTCCCGATGAAGTGCACTGTTTTTGACCAGGGCCCACAGGGAATAGAGTGCCATTTTGGACATGGTCCTGTAACACGATGTAATAGCGTACTGTGAGATAGTTTTCATATGGCTTCCACGTCCCACCTACACAACACTGTTCTATTGTTGGGAAGTACTCTTGCTTTAAAATAAGATACTTTGAAATCAAATATCAACTATCAATTTAGTTCTGAATGAATGTATTGATTTTTGAGAGTATTTAAGCTGACCTATTCCCTATATAGTGCACGACTTTAGACCAGAGCCCTATGGAACCCTATTCCCTATATAGTGCACTACTTTAGACCAGAGCCCTATGGAACCCTATTCCCTATATAGTGCACTACTTTAGACCAGAGCCCTATGGAACCCTATTCCCCTATATAGTGCACTACTTTAGACCAGAGTCCTATAGAACCCTATTACCTATATATAGTGCACTACTTCAGTCCAGAGCCCTATGGAACCCTATTCCCTATATAGTGCACTACTTTAGACCAGAGCCCTATGGAACCCTATTCCCTATATAGTGCACTACTTTAGACCAGAGCCCTATGGAACCCTATTCCCTATATAGTCCACTACTTTAGACCAGAGCCCTATGGAACCCTATTCCCTATATAGTGCACTACTTTAGACCAGAGTCCTATGGAACCCTATTCCCTATATAGTCCACTACTTTAGACCAGAGCCCTATGGAACCCTATTCCCTATATAGTGCACTACTTTAGACCAGAGCCCTATGGAACCCTATTCCCCTATATAGTGCACTACTTTAAACCAGAGTCCTATAGAACCCTATTACCTATATATAGTGCACTACTTCAGTCCAGAGCCCTATGGAACCCTATTCCCTATATAGTGCACTACTTTAGACCAGAGCCCTATGGAACCCTATTCCCTATATAGTGCACTACTTTAGACCAGAGCCCTATGGAACCCTATTCCCTATATAGTGCACTACTTTAGACCAGAGCCTTATGGAACCCTATTCCCTATATAGTGCACTACTTTAGACCAGAGCCCTATGGAACCCTATTCCCTATATAGTGCACTACTTTAGACCAGAGCCCTATGGAACCCTATTCCCTATATAGTCCACTACTTTAGACCAGAGCCCTATGGAACCCTATTCCCTATATAGTGCACTACTTTAGACCAGAGTCCTATGGAACCCTATTCCCTATATAGTGCACTACTTTAGACCAGAGCCCTATGGAACCCTATTCCCTATATAGTGCACTACTTTAGACCAGAGCCCTATGGAACCCTATTCCCTATATAGTGCACTACTTTAGACCAGAGCCTTATGGAACCCTATTCCCTATATAGTGCACTACTTTAGACCAGAGCCCTATGGAACCCTATTCCCTATATAGTGCACTACTTTAGACCAGAGCCCTATGGAACCCTATTCCCTATATAGTCCACTACTTTAGACCAGAGCCCTATGGAACCCTATTCCCTATATAGTCCACTACTTTAGACCAGAGCCCTATGGAACCCTATTCCCTATATAGTGCACTACTTTAGACCAGAGCCCTATGGAACCCTATTCCCTATATAGTGCACTACTTTAGACCAGAGCCCTATGGAACCCTATTCCCTATATAGTGCACTACTTTAGACCAGAGCCCTATGGAACCCTATTCCCTATATAGTGCACTACTTTAGACCAGAGCCCTATAGAACCCTATTCCCTATATAGTGCACTACTTCAGACCAGAGCCCTATGGAACCCTATTCCCTATATAGTGCACTACTTTAGACCAGAGCCCTATGGTGATCTGATTAAAGGTGCATGGTGCCATTTGGGATACATCCTTGGTTTGCGTTGTGATTGACAGGTCCTATTAGCATTAATTGTGACTTGAGACTGTTATTCTAGACCAGATCTCAGACTAATGACTTTCTAATTTTCACTTCAGCAATTGGTGGGTAAGGAGGGGAGGAGGAGGAGGAGGAGGAGAGCAGAGCACGCCTAGTGCGTTAACTCCCTGTTCAGGGGCAGAAAGACAGATTTGTACCTTGTCAGCTTGGGGATTCAAACTTACAACCTTTCGGTTACTAGTCCAACGCTCTAACCACTAGGCTACCTGCCACCTCTACACTCTAACCACTAGGCTACCTGCCTCCTCTACACTCTAACCACTAGGCTACCCTGCCCCCTCCACACTCTAACCACTAGGCTACCTGCCTCCTCTACGCTCTAACCACTAGGCTACCTGCCACCTCTACACTCTAACCACTAGGCTACCCTGCCACCTCTACACTCTAACCACTAGGCTACCTGCCTCCTCTACACTCTAACCACTAGGCTACCTGCCTCCTCTACACTCTAACCACTAGGCTACCCTGCCCCCTCCACACTCTAACCACTAGGCTACCTGCCTCCTCTACGCTCTAACCACTAGGCTACCTGCCACCTCTACACTCTAACCACTAGTCTACCTGCCTCCTCTACACTCTAACCACTAGGCTACCTGCCTCCTCTACACTCTAACCACTAGGCTACCTGCCTCCTCTACACTCTAACCACTAGGCTACCCTACCCTTTTAACTGCATTGTTGGGATTCGACACGTGACAAGTACAATTTATTTTGATTTGAAATTAAAATGGATTCAATTTAGAGAGTTGTTTTGTCACTGGCCTCCACACAATACCCCATGATGTCAAAGTGAAGTTATGTTTTATGACATTTTTTACAAATTAATTTAAAAAATGAAAAGCTGAAATGTCTTGAATAAATGAGTACTCAACCCCTTTGTTATGGCAAGACATAATTAATTCAGGAGTAAAAATGTGTTAACAAGTCGTATTATAAGCTGCATGGACTGAATGACTACCTCGTCTCTGTACCCCCACACATACAATTATCTGTATGGTCCCTCAATCGAGCAGTGAATTTCAAGCACAGATTCAACCACAAGGAACAGGGATATTTGCCAAAGCCTCGCAAATTGGTAGATGGGTAAGCAGGCATTGGTAAGCAGGCATTGAATATGCCTTTGAGCATGTTGAAATGACCAATTACATTTTGGATGAGTGTATGAATACACTACTCCTTCCTAACTCAGTTGCCGGAGAGGAAGGAAACCACTCAGGGATTTCACCACGAGGTCAATGGTGATTATAAAACAGTAACAGAGTTTAATGGCTGTGACAGGAGACAACGGAGGATGGTTCAACAACATTGAAGTTACTCCACAATACTAACCTAAATGATTGTGAAAAGATGAAAGCCTGTATAGAATTCAAATATTCCAAAACATGCATCGTGTTTACAACAAGGCACTAAAATAATACCTGCAAACCATGTGGCAAAGCCATCTGAATACAAAGTGTTACGTTTGGGGCAAATCTAATATAACACATTTTTTTTTGTTTATTATAATTATTTTTATTTTACCTTTATTTAATTAGGCAAGTCAGTTAAAGAACAAATTCTTATTTTCAAGGACAGCCTAGTGGGTTAACTGCCTGTTCAGGGGCAGAACGACATATTTGTACCTTGTCAGCTTGGGGACTTGAACTTGCAACCTTCCGGTTACTAGTCCAACGCTCTAACCACTAGGCTACCCTGCCGCCCCATATCACTGTATATACTGTACCACCACCATCCATATTTCCAAGCATCGTGGTGGCTACATCATTTTTCAGGATAAAAAATAAAACGTGATGGAGCAAGGCGCAGGCAAAACCCTAGAGGAAAACCTGGTGCAGTCTGCTTTCCACCAGATACTGGGAGATGAATTCACCTTTCAGCAGGACAACAACCTAAAACACAAGGCCAAATCTACACTGCAGTTGCTTACCAAGAAGACAGTGAAGGGAATAGGGACACAACTCATAATAACATGACCTCTCCTTCAGAGTGTTCTGTGTTCAGAGTGTTCTGTGTTCAGAGTGTTCTGTGTTCAGAGTGTTCTGTGTTCAGAGTGTTCTGTGTTCAGAGTGTTCTGTGTTATTATTATACTAGAGCAAACAAATTTCCATGGCCGTACGTTACATAGCAGTGTACCTTCAAGACTTGGAGCTGTGAATTACCAGAGCTCAGTGACTTTTTATTCTGTAATGGAAATGAGTTTGCTCTGTCATCTAAGTCTTCTAGCGTCTGTACACTGCTCTGTTTGCATAGTGGCTTACCGGAAGAGGCAGAGGACACATGAGGTCGAAACAGTAGAATGATTCAAATAAATCATGTTTTCTACTTTATCAATATTAATTGTTTATTGTTTATTGTGTTTCTTTTTTATTTTACCCCCTTTTTCTCCCCAATTTCATGGTGTCCAATTGTTAGTAGCTACTACCTTGTCTCATTGCTACAACTCCCGTACGGGCTCGGGAGAGACGAAGGTTGAAAGTCATGTGTCCTCCGATACACAACCCAACCAAGCCGCACTGCTTCTTCACACAGCGTGCATCCAACCCGGAAGCCAGCCACACTAATGTGTCGGAGGAAACACCGTCAGTCAGCCAGGAGCTGCCAGAGCCGTCAGTCAGCCAGGAGCTGCCAGAGCAGTCAGCCAGCCAGGAGCTGCCAGAGCCGCCAGCCAGCCAGGAACTGCCAGAGCCGCCAGCCAGACCGGAGCTGCCAGAGCCGTCAGCCAGCCAGGATCTGCCAGAGCCGTCAGTCAGCCAGGCAATGCCAGAATCGTCCTTCACTCCGGCGCTGCCAGCGTCTCCAGCCTGTCTGGCGCTGCCAGAATCCCCCATCCATTCGGGACCCATGTCTAGGGGTCCCAGTCCAAGGTCAGTGGCGAGAGCGCCGCTTTAAAGAGGCCACGGAGGCGGGCGAAGAGGCGCACTAGAACTATGGTGAAGTGGGGTCCACGTCCCGCGCCAGAACCGCCACCGCGGACACACGCCCACCCAGACCCTCCCCTATAGGTTCAGGTTTTGCGGCCGGAGTCCGCACCTTTGGGGTGGGGGGGGGGGGGGGGGGGTACTGTCACATTCTGACCTTTATTTCCTTTGTTTTGTCTTTATTTAGTATGGTCAGGGCGTGAGTTGGGGTGGGCAGTCTATGTGTGTTTTTCTATGTTTTTCCATTTCTATGTTTGGCCTGATATGGTTCTCAATCAGAGGCAGCTGTTTATCGTTGTCCCTGATTGAGAACCATATTTAGGTAGCCTGGGTTTCACTGTTTGTTGGTGGGTGTTTGTTTCCTGTGTCAGTGTTTGTGCCACACGGGACTGTTTCGGTTTGGTTTATTTCACGTTATCGTTTATTGTGTTCAGGCTTTTCTTATTAAAATCGTCATGGACACTTACAACGCTGCGTATTGGTCCGATCCTTGCTACACCTCTTCAGACGAAGAGGAGGAAATCTGCCGTTACAACAATCTACAGTATATGGAGATCAGCCTCTTCCTCACTAATGGAACAATCTAAATGGGGATCAGCCTCTTCCTCACTAATATAACAATCTATATGGGGACTCAGCCTCTTCCTCACTAATATAACAATCTATATGGGGATCAGCCTCTTCCTCACTAAAAGAACAATAGGTCTTGTTTGATTGTTTTATGGACGCTGTAGATGTTGTAGCAGCGTATGAGCGCACTGGGATTCAGAGGGGATTTATCAGGAACACACGCCATGACAAACACACACAATTAAGAGCTGGGAGAGAAGTGGGGGGGTTAAGCCTACATATCTGCAGCCATTAACTTCAGAGGGTTCTGTGTTCCGTGTTCCGTGTTCTGTGGCTATAGGTCTAGTTCCATTAACTTCAGAGGGTTCTGTGTTCTGGGGCTATAGGTCTAGTTCCATTAACTTCAGAGGGTTCTGTGTTCTGTGTTCTGGGGCTATAGGTCTAGATCCATTAACTTCAGAGGATTCTGTGTTCTGTGTTCCGTGTTCTGGGGCTATAGGTCTAGTTCCATTAACTTCAGAGGGTTCTGTGTTCTGTGTTCTGGGATTATAGGTCTAGTTCCATTAACTTCAGAGGGTTCTGTGTTCTGGGGCTATAGGTCTAGTTCCATTAACTTCAGAGGGTTCTGTGTTCTGTGTTCTGGGGCTATAGGTCTAGATCCATTAACTTCAGAGGATTCTGTGTTCTGTGTTCTGTGTTCTGGGGCTATAGGTCTAGTTCCATTAACTTCAGAGGGTTCTGTGTTCTGTGTTCTGGGGTTATAGGTCTAGTTCCATTAACTTCAGAGGGTTCTGTGTTCTGGGGTTATAGGTCTAGTTCCATTAACTTCAGAGGGTTCTGTGTTCTGGGGTTATAGGTCTAGTTCCATTAACTTCAGAGGGTTCTGTGTTCGGGCTTATAGGTCTAGTTCCATTAACTTCACAGGGTTCTGTGTTCTGGGGCTATAGGTCTAGTTCCATTAACTTCAGAGGGTTTTGTGTTCTGTGGCTATAGGTCTAGTTCCATTAACTTCAGAGGGTTCTGTGTTCTGTGGCTACAGGTCTAGTTTCATTAACTTCTGAAGGTTATGTGTTCTGAGGCTATAGGTCTAGTTCCTTTGACTTCAGAAGGTTCTGTGTTCTGTGGCTACAGGTCTAGTTCCATTAACTTCAGAAGGTTATGTGTTCTGTGTTCTGTGGCTACAGGTCTAGTTCCATTGACTTCAGAAGGTTATGTGTTCTGGGGCTATAGGCCTAGTTCCATTAACTTCAGAGGGTTCTGTGTTCTGTGTTCTGTGTTCTGGGGATGTAGGTCTAGTTCATTTGAATTCAGAAGGTTCTGTGTTCTGTGGCTACAGGTCTAGTTCCATTGACTTCAGAGGGTTATGTGTTCTGTGTTATGGGGATGTAGGTAGGATTTATTGTTAAGCAGCTCAGAACCGCATGTCGGCTGCATGTCCTTCTTAATACTTATCCAACAGATATTTATTTACTAACACGCACACAGCAAAGCATTTCAACAAGGAAATACTGATGGATACTACAGATTAGAGTATGTGCTGATATGGGAACCAGGGGAGTGCTGCCCAAGTATTCTGACCCTGTGTGCTGGTCCATAGGCATGACAATGCAACGCTGGAATTCTGAAGTTACTGTATAACATTATATTCTCATAGGAAAGTGGAGGTAATAGTGGAGGGACCTTTAACTTTCCCAAAATAAGTATTGGTGTACTGGTTGATGCACTAGGGACCTCATAACAAACGTGCTTAAATCACAATTAGGCACACAATTTTTTGTATTCCTACTCTTAGATAATAACTTTACATTGTCCAAGTACTAATCCTGTCTGTGAAAACATCAAAGACTCTCAAGAATCCGGTTGTGTTCCCCAGTCACAGAGGTTCTACAAGCTAACAAGGTTTCAACACAGCAGGGGATTGGCTACCTCAGGTGTCTGGGAGTCAATGGGTGTGAAGCACAGTGTGCCAATGAGATAAGCTACCATATTAAACACTTTACATACAAACACTCATTAACTCTCTCTCTCTCTCTCTCTCTCTCACTCTCTCTCTCTCTCTCTCTCTCTCTCCCTCTCTCTCTCTCCCCCCCTCTCTCTCTCTCTCTCTCTCTTTTTCCCTGTCTCTCTCTCTCAATTCAGTAAAATTTAATTTTAAGGGCTTTATTGGCATGGGAATCATATGTTCATATTGCCAAAGTAAGTGAAGTAGATAATAAACAAAAGTGAAATAAACAATAAAAAATTAACAGTAAACATTAAACTTCCGAAATAATAGACATTTCAAATGTCATATTATGTCTATATACAGTGTTGTAACAATGTGCAAATAGTTCAAGTACAAAAGGGAAAACATTTTAACAAATATTGGTTGTATCCCTCTATGCCTTCCGACGAACCATCAAACAGGCAAAGCGTCAATACAGGACTAAGATCGAATCGTACTACACCAGCTCTGACGCTTGTCAGATGGGGCTGGGCCTGCAAACCATTCCAGACTGCAAAGGGAAGCACAGCTGAGAGCTGCACAGTGACACGAGCCTACCAGACAAGCTAAACTACTTCTATGCTCACGTCGAGGCAAATAACACTGAAACATGCATGAGAGCACCAGCTGTTCTGGAAGGTTGTGTGATCACGCTCTCTGCAGCCAATGTGAGTAAGACCTTTAAACAGGTCAACATTCACAAGGCCGCAGGGCCAGACAGATTACCAGGACGTGTACTCCGAGCATGCGTCGGCCACTGGAAAGTTTCTTCACTTACATTTTCAACCTCTCTCTGTCTGAGTCTGAAATATAAACATCTTTCAAGCAGACCACCATAGTGCCTGTGAACACTAAGGTAACCTGCCTAAATGACTACCGACCCATAGCACTCAGGTCTGTAGCCATGAAGTGCTTTGAAAGGCTGGTCATGGCTCACATCAACACCATTATCCCAGAAACCCTAGACAAACTCCAATTTGCATACCGCCCTAACAGAACCGCAGGCAATCTCTATTGCAGTCCACATGGCCCTTTCCCACCTGGACAAAAGGAACACCTATGTGAGAATGCTATTCATTGACTATAGCTCACCA
The DNA here is from genome assembly GCF_002021735.2 of Oncorhynchus kisutch. Taxonomy (NCBI): domain Eukaryota; kingdom Metazoa; phylum Chordata; class Actinopteri; order Salmoniformes; family Salmonidae; genus Oncorhynchus; species Oncorhynchus kisutch. The sequence continues at coordinate 5,577,828 of NC_034179.2, read as the reverse complement.
TTCAACACCATAGTGCCCTCAAAGCTTATCAACAAGCTAAGGACCCTGGGACTAAACACCTCCCAATGCAACTGGATCCTGGACTTCCTGAGGGCCCGCCCCCAGGTGGTAAGGGTAGGTAACAACACATCCCCCACGCTGATCCTCAGCACAGGGGCACCTCAGGGGTGCGTGCTCAGTCCCCTCCTGTACTCCCTGTTCACTCATGACTGGACAGCCAGGCATGACTCAAACACCATCATTAAGTTTGCTGATCAGATAACAGTGGTAGGCCCAATCACCAACAATGACAAGACAGCCTATGGGGAGGAGGTCAGAGACCTGGCCGTGTGGTGCCAGGACAACAACTTCTCACTCAACGTGATCAAGACAAAGAAGATGATTGTGGATGACAGGAAAAAGAGGACAGAGCATGTTCCTTGGTGTCCACATCATCAACAAACTAACATGGTCCAAGCACACCAAGACAGTCGTGCAGAGGGCACGACGAAACCTATTCCCCCTCAGGAGACTGAAAAGATGTAGCATGGGTCCTCAGATCCTCAAAAGGTTCTACAACTGCACCATCGAGAGCATTCTGACTGGTTGCATCACAGCCTGGTATGGCAACTGCTCGGCCTCCGACTGCAAGGCACTACAGAGGGTAGTGCGTACGGCCCAGTACATCACTGGTGCCAAGCTTCCTACCATCCAGGACCTCTATACCAGTCCGTGTCAGAGGAAGGCCCTAAAAATTGTCAAAGACTCCAGCCACCCTAGTCAACGACTGCTCTCTCTGCTACCGCACGGCAAGTGGTAACCGGAGCCTAGGTACAAGAGGCTTCCAAACAGCTTCTACCCCCAAGCGTTAAGACTACTGAACATCTAATCATATGCTCAACCAGAGCACATTTGCATTCCCCCCCACCCCCCCACCCCATTTACACTGCTGCTACTCTCTGTTGTTGTCATCGATGCATAGTCACTTTACATAACTCTACCTACAGTAAATGTACATATTACCTCAACTACCTCAACTCTGTACCGGTACACCCTGTATATAGCCTCCACATTGACTCTGTACCAGTACCCCCTGTATATAGCCTCCACATTGACTCTGTACCGGTACACCCTGTATATAGCCTCCACATTGACTCTGTACCAGTACCCCCTGTATATAGCCTCCACGTTGACTCTGTACCGGTACACCCTGTATATAGCCTCCACATTGACTCTGTACCGTAACACCCTGTATATAGCCTCCACATTGCCTCTATACCGTTACCCCCTGTATATAGCCTCCACATTGACTCTGTACTGTAACACCCTGTATATAGCCTCCACATTAACTCTGTACCGGTACCCACCTGTATATAGCCTCCAAATTGACTCTGTACCGGTACCCCCCTGTATATAGCCTCCACATTGACTCTGTACCGGTACCCCCTGTATATAGCCTCCACATTGACTCTGTACCGGTACCCCCTGTATATAGCCTCCACATTGACTCTGTACCGGTACCCCCTGTATATAGCCTCCACATTGACTCTGTACCGGTACCCCATGTGTATAGCCTCCACATGACTCTGCACCGTAACACCCTGTATATAGCCTCCACATTGACTCTGTACCGGTACCCCCTGTATATAGCCTCCACATTGACTCTGTACCGGTACCCCCTGTATATAGCCTCCACACTGTAAGGTCTACTACACCTGTTGTATTCAGCATTTCACTGTGAGGTCTACTACACCTGTTGTATTCAGCATTTCACTGTAAGGTCTACTACACCTGTTGTATTCAGCATTTCACTGTAAGGTCTACTACACCTGTTGTATTCAGCATTTCACTGTAAGGTCTACTACACCTGTTGTATTCAGCATTTCACTGTAAGGTCTACTACACCCGTTGTATTCAGCATTTCACAGAAAGGTCTACTACACCTGTTGTATTCAGCATTTCACTGTAAGGTCTACTACACCTGTTGTATTCAGCATTTCACTGTAAGGTCTACTACACCTGTTGTATTCAGCATTTCACTGTAAGGTCTACTACACCTGTTGTATTCAGCATTTCACTGTTAGGTCTACACCTGTTGTATTCAGCATTTCACTGTTAGGTCTACACCTGTTGTATTCAGCATTTCACTGTTAGGTCTACACCTGTTGTATTCAGCATTTCACTGTTAGGTCTACACCTGTTGTATTCAGCATTTCACTGTTAGGTCTACACCTGTTGTATTCAGCATTTCACTGTTAGGTCTACACCTGTTGTATTCAGCATTTCACTGTTAGGTCTACACCTGTTGTATTCAGCATTTCACTGTTAGGTCTACACCTGTTGTATTCAGCATTTCACTGTTAGGTCTACACCTGTTGTATTCAGCATTTCACTGTTAGGTCTACACCTGTTGTATTCAGCATTTCACTGTTAGGTCTACACCTGTTGTATTCAGCATTTCACTGTTAGGTCTACACCTGTATTCAGCATTTCACTGTAATGTCTACTACACCTGTTGTATTCAGCATTTCACTGTAAGGTCTACTACACCTGTTGTATTCAGCATTTCACTGTAAGGTCTACACCTGTTGTATTCAGCATTTCACTGTAAGGTCTACTACACCTGTTGTATTACAGCATTTCACTGTAAGGTCTACTACACCTGTTGTATTACAGCATTTCACTGTAAGGTCTACTACACCTGTTGTATTACAGCATTTCACTGTTAGGTCTACTACACCTGTTGTATTCAGCATTTCACTGTAAGGTCTACTACACCTGTTGTATTACAGCATTTCACTGTAAGGTCTACTACACCTGTTGTATTCAGCATTTCACTGTAAGGTCTACTACACCTGTTGTATTCAGCATTTCACTGTTAGGTCTACACCTGTTGTATTCAGCATTTCACTGTTAGGTCTACACCTGTTGTATTCAGCATTTCACTGTTAGGTCTACACCTGTTGTATTCAGCATTTCACTGTTAGGTCTACACCTGTTGTATTCAGCATTTCACTGTTAGGTCTACACCTGTTGTATTCAGCATTTCACTGTTAGGTCTACACCTGTTGTATTCAGCATTTCACTGTTAGGTCTACACCTGTTGTATTCAGCATTTCACTGTTAGGTCTACACCTGTTGTATTCAGCATTTCACTGTTAGGTCTACACCTGTTGTATTCAGCATTTCACTGTTAGGTCTACACCTGTTGTATTCAGCATTTCACTGTTAGGTCTACACCTGTATTCAGCATTTCACTGTAATGTCTACTACACCTGTTGTATTCAGCATTTCACTGTAAGGTCTACTACACCTGTTGTATTCAGCATTTCACTGTAAGGTCTACTACACCTGTTGTATTCAGCATTTCACTGTAAGGTCTACTACACCCGTTGTATTCAGCATTTCACAGAAAGGTCTACTACACCTGTTGTATTCAGCATTTCACTGTAAGGTCTACTACACCTGTTGTATTCAGCATTTCACTGTAAGGTCTACTACACCTGTTGTATTCAGCATTTCACTGTAAGGTCTACTACACCTGTTGTATTCAGCATTTCACTGTAAGGTCTACTACACCTGTTGTATTCAGCATTTCACTGTTAGGTCTACACCTGTTGTATTCAGCATTTCACTGTTAGGTCTACACCTGTTGTATTCAGCATTTCACTGTTAGGTCTACACCTGTTGTATTCAGCATTTCACTGTTAGGTCTACACCTGTTGTATTCAGCATTTCACTGTTAGGTCTACACCTGTTGTATTCAGCATTTCACTGTTAGGTCTACACCTGTTGTATTCAGCATTTCACTGTTAGGTCTACACCTGTATTCAGCATTTCACTGTAATGTCTACTACACCTGTTGTATTCAGCATTTCACTGTAAGGTCTACTACACCTGTTGTATTCAGCATTTCACTGTAAGGTCTACACCTGTTGTATTCAGCATTTCACTGTAAGGTCTACTACACCTGTTGTATTACAGCATTTCACTGTAAGGTCTACTACACCTGTTGTATTACAGCATTTCACTGTAAGGTCTACTACACCTGTTGTATTACAGCATTTCACTGTTAGGTCTACTACACCTGTTGTATTCAGCATTTCACTGTAAGGTCTACTACACCTGTTGTATTACAGCATTTCACTGTAAGGTCTACTACACCTGTTGTATTCAGCATTTCACTGTAAGGTCTACTACACCTGTTGTATTCAGCATTTCACTGTTAGGTCTACACCTGTTGTATTCAGCATTTCACTGTTAGGTCTACACCTGTTGTATTCAGCATTTCACTGTTAGGTCTACACCTGTTGTATTCAGCATTTCACTGTTAGGTCTACACCTGTTGTATTCAGCATTTCACTGTTAGGTCTACACCTGTTGTATTCAGCATTTCACTGTTAGGTCTACACCTGTTGTATTCAGCATTTCACTGTTAGGTCTACACCTGTTGTATTCAGCATTTCACTGTTAGGTCTACACCTGTTGTATTCAGCATTTCACTGTTAGGTCTACACCTGTTGTATTCAGCATTTCACTGTTAGGTCTACACCTGTTGTATTCAGCATTTCACTGTTAGGTCTACACCTGTATTCAGCATTTCACTGTAATGTCTACTACACCTGTTGTATTCAGCATTTCACTGTAAGGTCTACTACACCTGTTGTATTCAGCATTTCACTGTAAGGTCTACTACACCTGTTGTATTCAGCATTTCACTGTAAGGTCTACTACACCCGTTGTATTCAGCATTTCACAGAAAGGTCTACTACACCTGTTGTATTCAGCATTTCACTGTAAGGTCTACTACACCTGTTGTATTCAGCATTTCACTGTAAGGTCTACTACACCTGTTGTATTCAGCATTTCACTGTAAGGTCTACTACACCTGTTGTATTCAGCATTTCACTGTAAGGTCTACTACACCTGTTGTATTCAGCATTTCACTGTTAGGTCTACACCTGTTGTATTCAGCATTTCACTGTTAGGTCTACACCTGTTGTATTCAGCATTCACTGTTAGGTCTACACCTGTTGTATTCAGCATTTCACTGTTAGGTCTACACCTGTTGTATTCAGCATTTCACTGTTAGGTCTACACCTGTTGTATTCAGCATTTCACTGTTAGGTCTACACCTGTTGTATTCAGCATTTCACTGTTAGGTCTACACCTGTTGTATTCAGCATTTCACTGTTAGGTCTACACCTGTTGTATTCAGTCATTTCACTGTACTGTTAGGTCTACACCTGTTGTATTCAGCATTTCACTGTTAGGTCTACACCTGTTGTATTCAGCATTTCACTGTTAGGTCTACACCTGTTGTATTCAGCATTTCACTGTTAGGTCTACACCTGTATTCAGCATTTCACTGTTAATGTCTACTACACCTGTTGTATTCAGCATTTCACTGTAAGGTCTACTACACCTGTTGTATTCAGCATTTCACTGTAAGGTCTACACCTGTTGTATTCAGCATTTCACTGTAAGGTCTACTACACCTGTTGTATTACAGCATTTCACTGTAAGGTCTACTACACCTGTTGTATTACAGCATTTCACTGTAAGGTCTACTACACCTGTTGTATTACAGCATTTCACTGTTAGGTCTACTACACCTGTTGTATTCAGCATTTCACTGTAAGGTCTACTACACCTGTTGTATTACAGCATTTCACTGTAAGGTCTACTACACCTGTTGTATTCAGCATTTCACTGTAAGGTCTACTACACCTGTTGTATTCAGCATTTCACTGTTAGGTCTACACCTGTTGTATTCAGCATTTCACTGTTAGGTCTACACCTGTTGTATTCAGCATTTCACTGTTAGGTCTACACCTGTTGTATTCAGCATTTCACTGTTAGGTCTACACCTGTTGTATTCAGCATTTCACTGTTAGGTCTACACCTGTTGTATTCAGCATTTCACTGTTAGGTCTACACCTGTTGTATTCAGCATTTCACTGTTAGGTCTACACCTGTTGTATTCAGCATTTCACTGTTAGGTCTACACCTGTTGTATTCAGCATTTCACTGTTAGGTCTACACCTGTTGTATTCAGCATTTCACTGTTAGGTCTACACCTGTATTCAGCATTTCACTGTAATGTCTACTACACCTGTTGTATTCAGCATTTCACTGTAAGGTCTACTACACCTGTTGTATTCAGCATTTCACTGTAAGGTCTACACCTGTTGTATTCAGCATTTCACTGTAAGGTCTACTACACCTGTTGTATTACAGCATTTCACTGTAAGGTCTACTACACCTGTTGTATTACAGCATTTCACTGTAAGGTCTACTACACCTGTTGTATTACAGCATTTCACTGTTAGGTCTACTACACCTGTTGTATTCAGCATTTCACTGTAAGGTCTACTACACCTGTTGTATTACAGCATTTCACTGTAAGGTCTACTACACCTGTTGTATTCAGCATTTCACTGTAAGGTCTACTACACCTGTTGTATTCATCATTTCACTGTAAGGTCTACTACACCTGTTGTATTACAGCATTTCACTGTAAGGTCTACTACACCTGTTGTATTCAGCATTTCACTGTAAGGTCTACTACACCTGTTGTATTCAGCATTTCACTGTAATGTCTACTACACCTGTTGTATTCAGCATTTCACTGTAAGGTCTACTACACCTGTTGTATTACAGCATTTCACTGTAAGGTCTACTACACCTGTTGTATTACAGCATTTCACTGTAAGGTCTACTACACCTGTTGTATTACAGCATTTCACTGTTAGGTCTACTACACCTGTTGTATTCAGCATTTCACTGTAAGGTCTACTACACCTGTTGTATTACAGCATTTCACTGTAAGGTCTACTACACCTGTTGTATTCAGCATTTCACTGTAAGGTCTACTACACCTGTTGTATTACAGCATTTCACTGTAAGGTCTACTACACCTGTTGTATTCAGCATTTCACTGTAAGGTCTACTACACCTGTTGTATTCAGCATTTCACTGTAAGGTCTACTACACCTGTTGTATTACAGTATTTCACTGTAAGGTCTACTACACCTGTTGTATTCAGCATTTCACTGTAAGGTCTACTACACCTGTTGTATTCAGCATTTCACTGTAAGGTCTACTACACCTGTTGTATTCAGCATTTCACTGTATGGTCTACTACACCTGTTGTATTCAGCATTTCACTGTAAGGTCTACTACACCTGTTGTATTACAGCATTTCACTGTAAGGTCTACTACACCTGTTGTATTACAGCATTTCACTGTAAGGTCTACTACACCTGTTGTATTACAGCATTTCACTGTTAGGTCTACTACACCTGTTGTATTCAGCATTTCACTGTAAGGTCTACTACACCTGTTGTATTACAGCATTTCACTGTAAGGTCTACTACACCTGTTGTATTCAGCATTTCACTGTAAGGTCTACTACACCTGTTGTATTCATCATTTCACTGTAAGGTCTACTACACCTGTTGTATTACAGCATTTCACTGTAAGGTCTACTACACCTGTTGTATTCAGCATTTCACTGTAAGGTCTACTACACCTGTTGTATTCAGCATTTCACTGTAAGGTCTACTACACCTGTTGTATTCAGCATTTCACTGTAAGGTCTACTACACCTGTTGTATTACAGCATTTCACTGTAAGGTCTACTACACCTGTTGTATTCAGCATTTCACTGTAAGGTCTACTACACCTGTTGTATTCAGCATTTCACTGTAAGGTCTACTACACCTGTTGTATTACAGCATTTCACTGTAAGGTCTACTACACCTGTTGTATTCAGCATTTCACTGTAAGGTCTACTACACCTGTTGTATTCAGCATTTCACTGTAAGGTCTACTACACCTGTTGTATTACAGCATTTCACTGTAAGGTCTACTACACCTGTTGTATTCAGCATTTCACTGTAATGTCTACTACACCTGTTGTATTCAGCATTTCACTGTAAGGTCTACTACACCTGTTGTATTCAGCATTTCACTGTAAGGTCTACTACACCTGTTGTATTACAGCATTTCACTGTAAGGTCTACTACACCTGTTGTATTCAGCATTTCACTGTAAGGTCTACTACACCTGTTGTATTCAGCATTTCACTGTAAGGTCTACTACACCTGTTGTATTACAGCATTTCACTGTAAGGTCTACTACACCTGTTGTATTCAGCATTTCACTGTAATGTCTACTGCACCTGTTGTATTCAGCATTTCACTGTAAGGTCTACTACACCTGTTGTATTCAGCATTTCACTGTAAGGTCTACTACACCTGTTGTATTCAGCATTTCACTGTAATGTCTACTACACCTGTTGTATTCAGCATTTCACTGTAAGGTCTACTACACCTGTTGTATTCAGCATTTCACTGTAAGGTCTACTACACCTGTTGTATTCAGCATTTCACTGTAATGTCTACTACACCTGTTGTATTCAGCATTTCACTGTAATGTCTACTACACCTGTTGTATTCAGCATTTCACTGTAATGTCTACTACACCTGTTGTATTCAGCATTTCACTGTGAGTACTACACCTGTTGTATTCAGCATTTCACTGTAAGGTCTACTACACCTGTTGTATTCAGCATTTCACTGTAAGGTCTACTACACCTGTTGTATTCAGCATTTCACTGTAATGTCTACTACACCTGTTGTATTCAGCATTTCACTGTAATGTCTACTACACCTGTTGTATTCAGCATTTCACTGTGAGTACTACACCTGTTGTATTCAGCATTTCACTGTAAGGTCTACTACACCTGTTGTATTCAGCATTTCACTGTAAGGTCTACTACACCTGTTGTATTCAGCATTTCACTGTAAGGTCTACTACACCTGTTGTATTCAGCATTTCACTGTAAGGTCTACTACACCTGTTGTATTCAGCATTTCACTGTAAGGTCTACTACACCTGTTGTATTCAGCATTTCACTGTAAGGTCTACTACACCTGTTGTATTCAGCATTTCACTGTAAGGTCTACTACACTTGTTGTATTCAGCATTTCACTGTAAGGTCTACTACACCTGTTGTATTCAGCATTTCACTGTAAGGTCTACTACACCTGTTGTATTCAGCATTTCACTGTAAGGTCTACTACACCTGTTGTATTCAGCATTTCACTGTAAGGTCTACTACACCTGTTGTATTCAGCATTTCACTGTAAGGTCTACTACACCTGTTGTATTCAGCATTTCACTGTGAGATTTACTACACCTGTTGTATTCAGCATTTCACTGTGAGATTTACTACACCTGTTGTATTCAGCATTTCACTGTAAGGTCTACTACACCTGTTGTATTCAGCATTTCACTGTGAGATTTACTACACCTGTTGTATTCAGCATTTCACTGTGAGATTTACTACACCTGTTGTATTCAGCATTTCACTGTGAGATTTACTACACCTGTTGTATTCAGCATGTCACTGTAATGTCTACTACACCTGTTGTATTCAGCATTTCACTGTAAGGTCTACTACACCTGTTGTATTCAGCATTCACTGTGAGATTTACTACACCTGTTGTATTCAGCATGTCACTGTAATGTCTACTACACCTGTGTATTCAGCATTTCACTGTGAGGTTTACTACACCTGTTGTATTCAGCATTCACTGTAAGGTCTACTACACCTGTTGTATTCAGCATTTCACTGTGAGATTTACTACACCTGTTGTATTCAGCATTTCACTGTGAGATTTACTACACCTGTTTGTATTCAGCATTTCACTGTGAGATTTACTACACCTGTTGTATTCAGCATGTCACTGTAATGTCTACTACACCTGTTGTATTCAGCATTTCACTGTAAGGTCTACTACACCTGTTGTATTCAGCATTTCACTGTAAGGTCTACTACACCTGTTGTATTCAGCATTTCACTGTAAGGTCTACTACACCTGTTGTATTCAGCATTTCACTGTAAGGTCTACTACACCTGTTGTATTCAGCATTTCACTGTAAGGTCTACTACACCTGTTGTATTCAGCATTTCACTGTAAGGTCTACTACACCTGTTGTATTCAGCATTTCACTGTAAGGTCTACTACACTTGTTGTATTCAGCATTTCACTGTAAGGTCTACTACACCTGTTGTATTCAGCATTTCACTGTGAGATTTATTACACCTGTTGTATTCAGCATGTCACTGTAATGTCTACTACACCTGTTGTATTCAGCATTTCACTGTGAGATTTACTACACCTGTTGTATTCAGCATTTCACTGTAATGTCTACTACACCTGTTGTATTCAGCATTTCACTGTAAGGTCTACTACACCTGTTGTATTCGGCGCATGTGACAATTAACATTTGATTTGATTTGATTTACTTACAATAGTGTATATATATGGTGTTTGTTCTTCACTGGATGACCTTTTCTTGAGGCAACAGGTCACACACCTTGCTGCTATGATGGCACACTGTGGTATTTCAGGCAATAGATATATGTGAGTTCATCAAAATTGGGTTTTGTTTTCCAAATTATTTGTGAATCTGTGTAATCTGAGAGAAATATGCTTCTCTAATTTGGTCATACATTTGGGGGGAAGGTTAGTGCAGCTCAGTTTCCACCTCATTTTGTGGGCAGTGTGCACATAGCCTGTCTTCTCTTAAGAGCCAGGTCTGCCTACGGTGGCCTTCTCTTTCTGTTTTCTCGTGATTTGGTTGGGTCTAATAGTGTTGTTGTCCTGGGGCTCTGTGGGGTCTGTTTGTGTTTGTGAACAGAGCCCCAGGACCAGCTTGCTTAGGGGACTCTTCTCCAGGTTCATCTCTCTGTAGGTGATGGTATCCCTCCCTCTCCTCTCTCTCTCTCTCTCTCTCTCTCTCTCTCTCTCTCTCTCTCTCTCTCTCTCTCTCTCTCTCTCTCTCCTCTCTCTCTCTCTCTCTCTCTCTCTCTCTCTCTCTCTCTCTCTCTCTCTCTCTCTCTCTCTCTCTCTCTCTCTCTCTCTCTCTCTCTCTCTACTCTCTCTCTCTCTCTCTCTCTCTCTCTCTCTCTCTCTCTCTCTCTCTCCCTCTTTTTGTATCTCTCCCTCTCCCTTTCTCTCTCTCTCTCCCTCTCTCCCTCCTCTCCCCCTCTCTCTCTCCCCTCCCTCTCTCCCTCTCTCCCTCTCTCTCCCTCTCTCTCTCTCCCTCTCTCCCTCTCTCCCTCTCTCTCTCTCTCTCCCTCTCTCCTCTCTCCCTCTCTCCCTTTCTCTCTCTCTCTCTCTATGGATATTTGACAAACCCTTCCTTAATAAATGAATCCGTTACTAGACTGCCTCAGGGTGAGATGCTGGCGCTGTATCTCCACACTACTGATGTCAAGGTGTTCAAAAGCCTGTTGATGTCTAGAGGCACATTTATACAGAAAAATGATGACTTCTCAGTAGTGTATTTGCTCATTAATTCCCACAGTATGCAATGTTAAATAAGATAGTCAAAAGTGTGAGTCAAAAGTTTAAGAGTTGAATAGTATTTATATGAATATGTTTAGAAACACGTTTGTCCTCTACTCCCAAAACAACATGAATGTTTACCGTAAAAGAGACATAAGTCGGCAGGGTAGCCTAGTGGTTAGAGTGTAGAGGCGGCAGGGTAGCCTAGCGGTTAGAGCGTAGAGGGGGCAGGGTAGCCTAGCGGTTGGAGCGTAGAGGCGGCAGGGTTGCCTAGCGGTTAGAACGTAGAGGCAGCAGGTTAGCCTAGCGGTTAGAGCGTGGAGGCGGCAGGTTAGCCTAGCGGTTAGAGCGTAGAGGCGGCAGAGTAGGCTGGCGGTTAGAGTGTAGAGGCGGCAGGGTAGCCTAGCGGTTAGAGCGTAGAGGCGGCAGGGTAGCCTAGCGGTTAGAGCGTAGAGGCGGCAGGGTAGCCTAGCGGTTAGAGCTTAGAGGCGGCAGGTAGCCTAGCGGTTAGAGCGTAGAGGCGGCAGGGTAGCCTAGCGGTTAGAGCGTAGAGGCGGCAAGGTAGCCTAGGGGTTAGAGCGTAGAGGCGGCAAGGTAGCCTAGCGGTTAGAGCGTAGAGGCGGCAGGGTAACCTAGCGGTTAGAGTGTAGAGGTGGCAGGGTAGCCTAGCGGTAGAGCGTAGAGGCGGCGGGTAGCTAGCGGTTAGAGTGTAGAGGTGGCAGGGTAGCCTAGTGGTTAGAGCGTAGAGGCGGCAGAGTAGCCTAGCGGTTAGAGCGTAGAAGGCGGCAGGGTAGCCTAGCGGTTAGAGCGTAGAGGCGGCAGGGTAGCCTAGCGGTTAGAGTGTAGAGGCGGCAGGGTAGCCTAGCGGTTAGAGCGTTGTGCCTGTAGCTGGAACCCACTGTTCCCCGGTAGGCCGTCATGGTAAATAAGTATTTGTTCTTAACTGACTTGTTAAATAAAAGGTCAAATAAAAAAAAGTCTGAAGTCTTGGTGAGGAAACTTTAAAGGTTCAATAAACACGATGTGTTTCTCCAGTGTGTCCCAAGGCTGGCACACAATGGAATTTGACACAACAAACAATTGGATAGAATAAGTGAAATTGCATTTAGTTTTTCCCATGAATGCCTTCTGCTTTGGACCTGACACCGTTTGTGAGAGTATTCCTTAGGCCTCCTACAGTACGTGTGAAGATAATGTGTATTGGGTACAATTTAAAATGTTGAGTGAAGAAGTTTCATTGTTTCGTAAGTTCATTGTGTGAATTGTTTGCTGTTTGATTGTGAGTGTATATCAATACGTACACTGAGTAAAACCAAACATTAGGAACATCGTCTTGATATTCATATTTTAATTGATATTTTAATATTATGCCCTCAGAACAGCCTCAATTCGTCAGAGCGTGGACTCTACAAGGTGTCTAAAGCGTTCCCACAGGGATGCTGGTCCAGGTTGACTCTACAAGGTGTCTAAAGCGTTCCCACAGGGATGCTGGTCCAGGTTGACTCTACAAGGTGTCTAAAGCGTTCCCACAGGGATGCTGGTCCAGGTTGACTCCAATGCTTCCCACAGTTGTGTCAAGTTGGCTGGATGTCCTTTGGGTGGTGGACCGTTGTTGAAACACAGGGGAAACTGTTGAACGTTAAAAACCAAGCAACGTTGCAGTTCTTAACATAAACCCTTCAAAGGCACTTAAATATGTTGTCTTGCTCATTCACCCTCTGAATGGTACACATACACAATCCACGTCTCCATTGTCTCAGGGCTTAAACATCCTTCTTTAACGTGTCTCCTCCCCTTCATCTACACTGATTGAAGTGGATTTAACAAGTGACATCAATAAGGAATCATATCTTTCACCTGGATTCACCTGGTCAGTCTATGTCATGGAAAGAGTAGATGTTCTTAATGTTTTGTACACTCAATTTATATCACAAAATCAAATCAAATGTTATTTGTCACATGTGCCGAATACAACAGGTGTAGACTTTAACCGTGAAATGTTTACTTACAAGCCCTTTCCCAACAATGCAGTTAAAAAGTAAAACACATTTAAAAAGTTAAAAAGTGAGACACATTTCCACTAAATTAAAAAGGAAAGAGTAACACAATAAACTAACAATAACGAGTTTGGTTATAGTAACTTCTGTTAATGCATTAAATATTATTATTACAGTCGATAAGTCATTTTTACAACCTACTACACTACACTTGTGAAAAATACGATTTGGTTTATTTAATTCCATTTACAAGTTTTGTTAATTTATTCATTACATTGTTCCTGTCAATATTCAGTAAGATGATTTCGCATCGGAGTAGGCCGACAGCATACACTACTTGTGTAGTAGTGAGCTGAGCACAGTATTTCTATATTTCTGATTGTCACCACTCGTGAGTTGTGGAGCTTCTCAAAGTACTTTCTTCACCTCAAACACTTTTTTTTACATCCATTGAGTGACTATAACAATAGTTAGTGACTAACAATAGTTCCTCAATGTATTTAAAAAACATCTTTCCAGCTCTTCTCCCTTTTTCGATAACCACTGAGCTTCAGCCTGAAAGAGAGACGGCCTACAGGGAGGAGGTGAGGGCCCTCGGAGTGTGGTGTCAGGAAAATAACCTCACACTCAACGTCAACAAAACTAAGGAGATGATTGTGGCGCAGCAGCGCCTCTTCAACCTCAGGAGGCTGAAGAAATTCGGCTTGTCACCAAAAGCACTCACAAACTTCTACAGATGCACAATCGAGAGCATCCTGGCGGGCTGTATCACCACCTGGTATGGCAACTGCACCGCCCTCAACCGTAAGGCTCTCCAGAGGGTAGTGAGGTCTGCACAACGCATCACCGGGGGCAAACTACCTGCCCTCCAGGACACCTACACCACCCGATGCTACAGGAAGGCCATAAAGATCATCAAGGACATCAACCACCCAAGCCACTGCCTGTTCACCCCGCTGTCATCCAGAAGGCGAGGTCAGTACAGGTGCATCAAAGCTGGGACCGAGAGACTGAAAAACAGCTTCTATCTCAAGGCCATCAGACTGTTAAACAGCCACCACTAACATTGAGTGGCTACTGCCAACACACTGTCAATGACACTGACTCAACTCTAGCCACTTTAATAATGGGAATTGATGGGAAATGATGTAAATATATCACTAGCCACTTTAAACAATGCTACCTTATATAATGTTACTTACCCTACATTATTCATCTCATATGCATACGTAGATACTGTACTCTATATCATCGACTGCATCCTTATGTAATACATGTATCACTAGCCACTTTAACTATGCCACTTGGTTTACATACTCATCTCATATGTATATACTGTACTCGATATCATCTACTGTATCTTGCCTATGCTGCTCTGTACCATCACTCATTCATATATCCTTATGTACATATTCTTTATCCCCTTACACTGTGTATAAGACAGTAGTTTTTTTGGAATTGTTAGTTAGATTACTTGTTCGTTATTACTGCATTGTCGGAACTAGAGGCACAAGCATTTCGCTACACTCGCATTAACATCTGCTAACCATGTGTATGTGACAAATAACATTTGATTTGATTTGATTTGATTTGAAAGTGAAAAAATGTCTCTGAAATGTCATGCTCTGATCCAGTGGAAACGTCATAAAATACATATTGCTTTTTGTTCCTTGTGCAAATACGTCTGTCCTGAGCTCCCTGCAGCGCACGAAACTCTGATGGCCCAGAATAGTTTATTTAATGTTGCAAGTTTGCCAGAGAGTTGCAAGTCTTCAGGCTGGACCCAATTGATAGTTAATACAATGTTTCAAGTTCACTGCAGACAGACGGAGAAGAGAGATGAATGTGATTGAAAGAACATGAACAAGCTGCCATTTGTAGCCAATGTGATTTAAAGGATTTTTACTCCAGACATGTTCTACCTGCAATGATTGTATTTGTTGGCTTCATGTAAACTATTGTCATCTAGTTGGCTTCATGTAAACTATTGTCATCTAGTTGGCTTCATGTAAACTATTGTCATCTAGTTGGCTTCATGTAAACTATTGTCATCTAGTTGGCTTCATGTAAACTATTGTCATCTAGTTGGCTTCATGTAAACTATTGTCATCTAGTTGGCAATATGAGTTACTTGCATTGGTATATAGGCTTATCTCTGTGTTCTTTAGTTGCCAATGGTACATGGTGTATCATGCAATGTTTCCTTTTGGCAGTAGCAGGTGGTCTTTGCATTAGATTCATTTAAATTTTTAGATTCGTATCATTTTCATTTAGATTAAGATATAATTACATTTTTTGATAAAACACATTATAATAATTTTTGAGACATTATTATATTTTAAATGAAATTGTTACATGAAAATCATAACTGCCATGTAGATTGGTAGAATTGGAATGATAAATTGTCTACATGAAAAAAAGGTTGCTGACACCGGCTATGCACGACGCACCACATTTGAACAGGGCCGATTGGGATTTGGATTCTGATTGAGTTCCCCATGTTAAAGCCTTGGTCCAGACTATCACCTATCATCTACCCTCCATGTTAAAGCCTTGGTCCAGACTATCACCTAGCATCTAAACTCCATGTTAAAGCCTTGGTCCAGACTATCCCCTAGCATCTACCCTCCATGTTAAAGCCTTGGTCCAGACTATCACCTAGCATCTACCCTCCATGTTAAAGCCTTGGTCCATTCTATCACCTAGCATCTACCCTCCATGTTAAAGCCTTGGTCCAGCCTATCACCTAGCATCTACCCTCCATGTTATAGCCTTGGTCCAGCCATTCTATCACCTAGCATCTACCCTCCATGTTAAAGCCTTGGTCCAGACTATCACCTAGCATCTACCCTCCATGTTATAGCCTTGGTCCAGCCATTCTATCATCTAGCATCTACCCTCCATGTTAAAGCCTTGGTCCAGACTATCACCTAGCATTAACATCACTCCCCAGCTGATGCTGCCCCTCGGCCCACTCACTCTAAAACAAATGTCAGTACATCAGCGTCTGGCTCTGTAAATATCGTCCGGCTCCAGGCTGTAAATATCGTTGACAGACACACTTAAACCACAGAGTGGCGACGTAGACGCTTGCCTGGCCGGTGGTCAGCCACTGTTTTGACCACAGGCTGCGGTAGATTTATTGTAAATCCCTGCGGCTCAACTCCATTCCATCTTCTTAACAGATGTCAGGCATAGTGCTGCCGTATGGTTTGGCAGGCATAGTGCTGCCGTATGGTTTGGCAGGCATAGTGCTGCCGTATGGTTTGGCAGGCATAGTGCTGCTGTATGGTGTGGAAGGCAGTATGGTGTGGAAGGCAGTATGGTGTGGCAGGCAGTATGGTGTGGAAGGCAGTATGGTGTGGCAGGCAGTATGGTGTGGAAGGCAGTATGGTGTGGAAGGCAGTATGGTGTGGCAGGCTGTATGGTGTGGAAGGCAGTATGGTGTGGAAGGCAGTATGGTGTGGCAGGCAGTATGGTGTGGCAGGCAGTATGGTGTGGAAGGCAGTATGGTGTGGCAGGCTGTATGGTGTGGCAGGCTGTATGGTGTGGGAGGCTGTATGGTGTGGCAGGCTGTATGGTGTGGCAGGCTGTATGGTGTGGCAGGCCGTGCTGAGGCTAGCACTGTGCAGAATCAGCCACTCTATACCAAGAGGAGAGGGAGGAGGTTGGAGGAAAGAGAGAGAGAGAGAGAGAGAGAGAGAGAGAGAGAGGGACAGAGAGAGAGAGGCAGAGAGAGAGAGACAGAGAGAGAGAGAGAGAGGCAGAGAGAGAGAGAGGCAGAGAGAGAGAGAGAGGGAGAGAGGCAGAGAGAGAGAGGCAGAGAGAGAGAGAGAGAGAGGCAGAGAGAGAGAGGCAGAGAGAGAGAGAGAGAGAGAGAGAGAGAGGCAGAGAGAGAGAGAGAGAGAGAGAGAGAGGCAGAGAGAGAAAGAGGCAGAGAGAGAGAGAGGCAGAGAGAGAAAGAGGCAGAGAGAGAAAGAGGCAGAGAGAGAGAGAGGCAGAGACAGAGAGAGAGAGAGAGAGAGAGAGAGAGAGAGAGAGAGAGAGAGAGGCAGAGAGAGAAAGAGGCAGAGAGAGAGAGATAAAGAAACAGGGCAAAATCAAATATAAATCAGAAAGATATATTTTCAACAGAGTGTAAGTGGACTAGATGGAGAGTTGGAGGCTTTGACAGTTGACAGGAGAGCAGCACTAGACATCGAGTGGACTAAAGCCCTGCAGCCAGGACTGATGCTGCGACTAAAACAGTCAAGTGAATGACCTCTGTTTGTGTGACTGGCAGAGAGGAGCAAAGAGAAACAGGGAGGAGTGGAGAGGAGCAGAGAGGAGATAAGAGAAACAGGGAGGAGTGGAGAGGAGCAGAGAGGAGCAGAGAGAAACAGGGAGGAGTGGAGAGGAGCAGAGAGGAGCAGAGAGAAACAGGGAGGAGTGGAGAGGAGATAAGAGAAACAGGGAGGAGTGGAGAGGAGATAAGAGAAACAGGGAGGAGCAGAGAGGAGCAGAGAGGAGCAGAGAGAAACAGGGAGGAGTGGAGAGGAGCAGAGAGGAGCAGAGAGAAACAGGGAGGAGTGGAGAGGAGCAGAGAGGAGCAGAGAGAAACAGGGAGGAGTGGAGAGGAGATAAGAGAAACAGGGAGGAGCAGAGAGGAGCAGAGAGGAGCAGAGAGAAACAGGGAGGAGTGGAGAGAAGCCGAGAGGAGCAAAGAGAAACAGGGAGGAGTCGAGAGAAGCCGAGAGGAGCAAAGAGAAACAGGGAGGAGTCGAGAGAAGCCGAGAGGAGCATAGAGAAACAGGGAGGAGTGGAGAGGAGATAAGAGAAACAGGGAGGAGTGGAGAGGAGCAGAGAGAAACAGGGAGGAGCAGAGAGGAGATAAGAGAAACAGGGAGGAGTGGAGAGGAGCAGAGAAGAGCAGAGAGAAACAGGGAGGAGTGGAGAGAAGCCGAGAGGAGCAAAGAGAAACAGGGAGGAGTCGAGAGAAGCCGAGAGGAGCAAAGAGAAACAGGGAGGAGTCGAGAGAAGCCG
The DNA here is from genome assembly GCF_002021735.2 of Oncorhynchus kisutch. Taxonomy (NCBI): domain Eukaryota; kingdom Metazoa; phylum Chordata; class Actinopteri; order Salmoniformes; family Salmonidae; genus Oncorhynchus; species Oncorhynchus kisutch. The sequence goes on along the minus strand of NC_034179.2, from coordinate 5,559,467 downwards.
AGAGGAGATGAGAGGAGAAGAGAGGAACCGAGAGGATCAGAGAGGAGAAGAGAGGAACCGAGAGGAGAAGAGAGGAGCAGAGAGGAGCAGAGAGGAGAAGAGAGGAACAGAAAGGAGAAGAGAGGAACCGAGAGGAACCGAGAGGAGCAGAGAGGAGAAGAGAGGAACAGGGAGGAGAGGAGAGGAACCGAGAGGATCAGAGAGGAGAAGAGAGGAACCGAGAGGATCAGAGAGGAGAAGAGAGGAACCGAGAGGATCAGAGAGGAGAAGAGAGGAACCGAGAGGATCAGAGAGGAGCAGGGTTCAGGAACACAGGGAAAAACATCATAAACACACACTATACACAAATACCACAGGTGAATCATCGAGCTACACTCACTCATATTTAACCTACGTGGTTGGTAGATTTAATGTGGCCTGATGACTCACACTAAATCCCACCGCCGCTCTGTCGTTCGTTACATACAGACAGAGCGAGAGAGAGCGAGAGCGAGAGCGAGAGAGAGAGAGAGAGAGAGAGAGAGAGAGAGAGAGAGAGAGAGAGAGAGAGAGACAGAGACAGAGACAGAGACAGAGACAGAGAGAGAGAGAGAGAGAATAATGTCTTTATTGGTAAGGGCAGTCTATTGTGAGGGTTAGATCTGATAACATTGGTCTGATGTGATAAGGTTCCGTCTGGATCAGTCTAGATATGTTAAAGAGGAGGTCAACCAAAGGCATGACATGACTGCAGCTCTGTTCCCCTTTGTTTGGTTTCTCCGCAACCCAGACACACACAATACCTGCCTCCCCGTCAGATAAGAACCTGCCAATCAATCAGAATGGTCCATGTCAGCCGGCCCAGACTCCTCCCCTCCTGGTGATGTCTTCATACATGATCGTTATTCTACCAGCCTCTCAGCCTGTATCATCTCTGCTATTCATCGCTTGAAAATAAATCAAACTTCACTTCACAACTGATGCAGAAAATGTGACGCGTTATGAATGGAGAAATACTTGATTTCTAGTGTTGATTACTTCTTTAAAAACGAAATACATTTTCAGGGATTCATCTATTTAGACTGGACTGTCACATTTATCTCCTAGGAGAATTAATATATTCATATGTATTAATATAATGAATGTAAACAAGTTGTTAGTAAGGTTGTAACTCTGTAACCAAATCTGTTCCTCCTCCAAAAACGCCTGGTTCTTTTTCCAGAACACCTTGTCTTTTGTCTTGGACCAGTTTCAATAGTACCATTAGCAAATGACCTTCTAGAAAAATGTTTCTACATTAAACGAGGCACACAATTACCTTTTGAATTAAATGAACTCATCTTATGCACAAGGCCTGAACAGCAAACTGTTTTAAATTAAACACATTCTTTAAAACACATCGTCCATTTTCTATATCCTTAAAAAATGAATACTTTACTTATTCACCCCAAAAAGGTAATAAGATACACCTCAAACGCGTTTCTTCATATCAATTAGGTCTGATGATTACAGAGTGACTGTTGAAATATGCTAACTATTATCTATGACTATTGAAATATGCTAACTATTATCTATGACTATTGAAATATGCTAACTATTATCTGTGACTGTTGAAATATGCTAACTATGACCTCCCCCAACCACAGTACTTCATTCACACTATGACTGTTGAAATATGCTAACTATGACCTCCACCAACCACAGTACTTCATTCACACTATGACTGTTGAAATATGCTAACTATGACCTCCCCCAACCACAGTACTTCATTCACACTATGACTGTTGAAATATGCTAACTATGACCTCCCCCAACCACAGTACTTCATTCACAACTCAAGAGTTGAAATATGCTAACTATCATCTGTGACTGTTGAAATATGCTAACTATGACCTCCACCAACTGCAGGACTTCATTCACACACTCAACGTTAATGCTTTTAGATCCTGTTAGAATGCGTCCGAAATGGCAACCTATTCCTTAAATAGCGCACTACTTCTGACCAGAGCCCATAGGACATAGTAGTGCACTGTGTGGGGAATAGGGTGCAATTTAGGACAGGAACCTAGTCTAGTGTGTGCTATAGGGAACTGAATCCAATCAATGAGAATAGAACGTCCATTTATCATCTCCAACCCTCCGAATGAATGCTATTTTAGCTCATGGTAATTTATCCTGATTTCCTGTTAGGAGACACGGATGGGAAATTAAAGGCACAGCAGCCTTCTGGACGCATCCCAAGTCGACCAGGGCCCATAGGGAATAGGGTACAACCGTAGTGCACTATATAGGGAATAGGGTTCCATAGGGCTCTGGTCTAAAGTAGTGCACTATATAGGGAATAGGGTTCCATAGGGCTCTGGTCTAAAGTAGTGCACTATATAGGGAATAGGGTTCTATAGGGCTCTGGTCTAAAGTAGTGCACTATATAGGGAATAGGGTTCCATAGGGCTCTGGTCTAAAGTAGTGCACTATATAGGGAATAGGGTTCTATAGGGCTCTGGTCTAAAGTAGTGCACTATATAGGGAATAGCGTTCCATAGGGCTCTGGTCTAAAGTAGTGCACTATATAGGGAATAGGGTTCCATAGGGCTCTGGTCTAAAGTAGTGCACTACATAGGGAATAGGGTTCTATAGGGCTCTGGTCTAAAGTAGTGCACTATATAGGGAATAGGGTTCTATAGGGCTCTGGTCTAAAGTAGTGCACTACATAGGGAATAGGGTTCTATACGGCTCTGGTCTAAAGTACTGCACTACATAGGGAATAGGGTGTATTTACCGACGGCCCATATAGGTCCTTCTTTTTCTTTTTTTACTCTGCCTGTAAATCGTTTTCTCTGAGACATGGATTGAGATGCTATTTCTCTCCTCATGGAGGCTTCCGCGTTCAAAGGAACAATTTGTGCACTGCAGGAGTTGTATTTACCAGGTTTTAAAGAACTAATTGGAAATCTGAAAGACTCCAACAAGCGTCCAATTATTTCAGGCCCAGTGCCATCCCTGAGTCGTAGCAGTGAAAGATTCAGTAGGTTGCTGGCACGACCCGACTGGCTCTGTTGGACTTACTTTGACACCTTCTGGAAACAGAAGATGTTCTACAGAGAGGACGGGGTCCATCCAATCCATCTTGGTGCCTGGACTCTGTCCTCACATTTTAAGGCTGCGCTGAGACATTTATCAACACCACAAGTCCCGCTCAGATAATCCCAACCATAAATGATCAGCATTTGTCACGACTTCCACCGAAGCTGGCTCCTCTTCCTGTTCTGGCGGCGCTCGGCGGTCGTCGTCACCGGTCTACTAGCTGACACCGAAGGTGGCTCCTCTTCCTGTTCGGGCGGCGCTCGGCGGTCGTCGTCACCGGTCTACTAGCTGACACCGAAGGTGGCTCCTCTTCCTGTTCGGGCGGCGCTCGGCGGTCGTCGTCACCGGTCTACTAGCTGACACCGAAGGTGGCTCCTCTTCCTGTTCGGGCGGCGCTCGGCGCTCGTCATCACCGGTCTACTAGCTGACACCGAAGGTGGCTCCTCTTCCTGTTCGGGCGGCGCTCGGCGGTCGTCGTCACCGGTCTACTAGCTGACACCGAAGGGGGCTCCTCTTCCTGTTCGGGCGGCGCTCGGCGCTCGGCGTCACCGGTCTACTAGCTGACACCGAAGGGGGCTCCTCTTCCTGTTCGGGCGGCGCTCGGCGCTCGGCGTCACCGGTCTACTAGCTGACACCGAAGGGGGCTCCTCTTCCTGTTCGGGCGGCGCTCGGCGGTCGTCGTCACCGGTCTACTAGCTGACACCGAAGGGGGCTCCTCTTCCTGTTCGGGCGGCACTCGGCGCTCGGCGTCACCGGTCTACTAGCTGACACCGAAGGGGGCTCCTCTTCCTGTTCGGGCGGCGCTCGGCGCTCGGCGTCACCGGTCTACTAGCTGACACCGAAGGGGGCTCCTCTTCCTGTTCGGGTGGCGCTCGGCGTCACCGGTCTACTAGCTGACACCGAAGGTGGCTCCTCTTCCTGTTCTGGCGGCGCTCGGCGGTCGTCGTCACCGGTCTACTAGCTGACACCGAAGGGGGCTCCACTTCCTGTTCGGGCGGCGCTCGGCGGTCGTCGTCACCGGTCTACTAGCTGACACCGAAGGGGGCTCCTCTTCCTGTTCGGGCGGCGCTCAGCGGTCGTCGTCACCGGTCTACTAGCTGACACCGAAGGGGGCTCCTCTTCCTGTTCGGGCGGCGCTCAGCGGTCGTCGTCACCGGTCTACTAGCTGACACCGAAGGGGGCTCCTCTTCCTGTTCGGGCGGCGCTCAGCGGTCGTCGTCACCGGTCTACTAGCTGACACCGAAGGGGGCTCCTCTTCCTGTTCGGGCGGCGCTCAGCGGTCGTCGTCACCGGTCTACTAGCTGACACCGAAGGGGGCTCCTCTTCCTGTTCGGGCGGCGCTCAGCGGTCGTCGTCACCGGTCTACTAGCTGACACCGAAGGGGGCTCCTCTTCCTGTTCGGGCGGCGCTCAGCGGTCGTCGTCACCGGTCTACTAGCTGACACCGAAGGGGGCTCCTCTTCCTGTTCGGGCGGCGCTCAGCGGTCGTCGTCACCGGTCTCTTTTTCTTTTTCTGTTTGTTCTGTCTGTGTTGATTTCACCTGTTCCTTGTTTGAGATTTGTTTTAGGGCTATTTAAGCCGGTTAGGCCTGTTTCTGTGAAGGGGCTTGTTTTCTGTTTTGTCTGTGGATGGTTGCGTGTAGTATGTTATCGGACCGTTTTGGTGTCCCGTTTGGGGGTCGGTCATATTTGATTCGCCTGTTGTGTTGGCGTTGACCACCGGCTCTCTGTGTCTGACTCCGCACCCACCGCTCCTAGCAGTGTGACGCCCACGTCCCCGTTCGAGGCATAGGCCCAACGGTTCAGTTCCAGACAATCTTGCATCATCTGTATATCAATTCAAATCAATCCCATGGTATTTTCATTACAAGTTGTTACCTACTGATCATAGTATGCTTTTATTAGAGACTCCATTTGATCTGAAAACCCTGCAAATTGAGTTGAATAATTCTGTGATGGACTCCGATGTGTCACTGTCTGGATAAAGTGTTTACAGATGAGACAGAATCAGCAGAGTTGTGGTTGTTGCCATATTCATAAATATTTTTGTAGCTCTAGCTGCCTCTGTCTCTAAGCAGTTTGACTGTCTCGTTCTTAATGTGGGCCTTGGTCATAATAACCAGCTGTGCTGCCTCTGTCTCTAAGCAGTTTGACTGTCTCGTTCTTAATGTGGGCCTTGGTCATAATAACCAGCTGTGCTGCCTCTGTCTCTAAGCAGTTTGACTGTCTCGTTCTTAATGTGGGCCTTGGTCATAATAACCAGCTGTGCTGCCTCTGTCTCTAAGCAGTTTGACTGTCTCGTTCTTAATGTGGGCCTTGATCATAATAACCAGCTGTGCTGCCTCTGTCTCTAAGCAGTTTGACTGTCTCGTTCTTAATGTGGGCCTTGGTCATAATAACCAGCTGTGCTGCCTCTGTCTCTAAGCAGTTTGACTGTCTCGTTCTTAATGTGGGCCTTGGTCATAATAACCAGCTGTGCTGCCTCTGTCTCTAAGCAGTTTGACTGTCTCGTTCTTAATGTGGGCCTTGGTCATAATAACCAGCTGTGCTGCCTCTGTCTCTAAGCAGTTTGACTGTCTCGTTCTTAATGTGGGCCTTGGTCAGCTGACACTAGTGGGCGTGTATCACCGCCCCTCAGCTCCCCCTTGGGCCCCTTAACAATTTATCTGAATTACTATCTAAGTTTGGTCAATCTGAACTACTAATTACGGGAAAATGTTATATTGATTCAGAGGACGCCAGTGTCAAGATACGTTGAAAGATATTTGCTCTGAGCTAAACCTGGCTCAGCGGACAACTGAGCCTACACGGCCTAATCCTAAAGATCCATCAAGATCTACCAATGATTGATCTCATTTTGACGAATACTAAATATGTTACTAGTGGGTTTTTTTTCCCCCCACTGGATTTTAGTGACCACTGCCCAGGTTTATATGTCAGAGATGTGAGACTAACAGGAACTAACAGGAACTCTGAACACTTTAGTGAACTAGCTTATTTTTTTACATTATCTTTCTATTAGTGACCTTTGATTGTATTTCAGCTAATCCCTGAACCTGACTAACTTGAAGCTTTTTTTTGTTTTTGTAAATGTCTTCAACGCTATTGTAGATAGTCATGCTCCCTTAAAAACTCTTGAGAGTTGAAGGTAGATCGAATGCCTGGTTCATAAGAGAGAAATGTTGCCTGGGTCAAAGCCAGGAACACAGGCTTAGACCAGATTTGGCTTCAGATCTTTTAAGCAACCGAGGAATCAACGTATAAGACAAATCAGAAAGGCTAAATCTGATTATTACGTAACGACTTTTTCTGTTTGTGAGAGGAATCAGCCCCAAAAATCTGGAAGATTGTCAAATCTCTGAAGGGTTCTACTTCTTCCTCACTGCCACAACAAATGAATTCAGACTCTGGCCCCAATACAGACCAAAAAAAACAAATACCATCAATGATGCATTTAATCGTCATTTTATTTCAGCGAAGCTATCTTTTTGAAAGAGCGTCTTTAAGGCATACTATCTCTAGGAGTGGGCAAAATGCTGATTCGAAGAATTTTTCAGATTGAAAACGGTAGTCCTCGATGCCTTACTTGCTGTAGATAGGAAGCAAGCCACAGGGGCTGACCAATTGGAGCCGGGTCTGCTCAAATGTGCCCGCCCCCCTCATCGCTGACTCACTAACGCATATCTTAAATGTAATATTGTTATCAGGAAATATAAAGTATTGGAAAACAGCGTGTGTGCTGCCACCCCATAAAGGGGGTGGTAGTGATATTGATCATTATGGTTCTATCTCCTGTCTAGCCAAGATTCTCCGAACTTTGCTAAATAAGCCATTTAGCTTTTTCTTTTTATCCGAACATGCTATTTTTAATGTAAATTAATCAGGGTTTAGGCAAGGGTGCAGCACTATCACAGCAACCACATTATTTGTTAATGATATTGTCAAATGCTTTAGATGCTAACATGAAATGTGCTGCTTTGTTTGGTAGAAAGTTTGTTTGCCAAAAGCTTTTGATACCGTTGATCGTGTTATTTTATTGAACAAGTTGTCCTCGATAGGTCTGAGCTCTGACGCCTGTTCTTGGTTTCACGATTGTCTTAGTGACAGAACTCAGGCCGTCGTGATTGATGGGGTTAAGTATGAATTTCTTGAAGTACATCAAGGTGTACCACAGGGATCCATTTTGGGACCTATTCTCTTCATTGGTCAACCTGTTTAACATGTTTAATGCAGTTGATACTACAATGTACTCAATTGCGCCGACTGCTGACCTGGCTTTGACAAGGCTACAGTCTGATTACCCCCCTGCTGACCTGGCTTTGACAAGGCTACAGTCTGATTACCCCCCTGCTGACCTGGCTTTGACAAGGCTACAGTCTGATTACCCCCCTGCTGACCTGGCTTTGACAAGGCTACAGTCTGATTACCCCCTGCTGACCTGGATTTGACAAGGCTACAGTCTGATTACCCCCCTGCTGACCTGGCTGAGACAAGGCTACAGTCTGATTACCCCCCTGCTGACCTGGCTTTGACAAGGCTACAGTCTGATTACCCCCCTGCTGACCTGGCTGAGACAAGGCTACAGTCTGATTACCCCCCTGCTGACCTGGCTTTGACAAGGCTACAGTCTGATTACCCCCCTGCTGACCTGGCTGAGACAAGCCTACAGTCTGATTACCCCCCTGCTGACCTGGCTGAGACAAGGCTACAGTCTGATTACCCCCCTGCTGACCTGGCTTTGACAAGGCTACAGTCTGATTACCCCCCTGCTGACCTGGCTGAGACAAGGCTACAGTCTGATTACCCCCCTGCTGACCTGGCTTTGACAAGGCTACAGTCTGATTACCCCCTGCTGACCTGGCTTTGACAAGGCTACAGTCTGATTACCCGCCTGCTGACCTGGCTGAGACAAGGCTACAGTCTGATTACCCCCCTGCTGACCTGGCGTTGACAAGGCTACAGTCTGATTACCCCCCTGCTGACCTGGCTTTGGCAAGGCTACAGTCTGATTACCCCCCTGCTGACCTGGCTTTGGCAAGGCTACAGTCTGATTACCCCCCTGCTGACCTGGCTGAGACAAGGCTACAGTCTGATTACCCCCCTGCTGACCTGGCTGAGACAAGGCTACAGTCTGATTACCCCCCTGCTGACCTGGCTTTGGCAAGGCTACAGTCTGATTACCCCCCTGCTGACCTGGCTTTGGCAAGGCTACAGTCTGATTACCCCCCTGCTGACCTGGCTTTGACAAGGCTACAGTCTGATTACCCCCCTGCTGATCTGGCTTTGACAAGGCTACAGTCTGCTTACCCCCCTGCTGACCTGGCTTTGGCAAGGCTACAGTCTGATTACCCTGCTGACCTGGCTTTGGCAAGGCTACAGTCTGATTACCCCCCTGCTGACCTGGCTTTGACAAGGCTACAGTCTGATTACCCCCTGCTGACCCGGCTTTGGCAAGGCTGCAGTCTGATTACCCCCCTGCTGACCTGGCTTTGACAAGGCTACAGTCTGATTACCCCCCTGCTGACCTGGCTGAGACAAGGCTACAGTCTGATTACCCCCCTGCTGACCTGGCTGAGACAAGGCTACAGTCTGATTACCCTGCTGACCTGGCTGAGACAAGGCTACAGTCTGATTACCCCCCTGCTGACCTGGCTGAGAAAAGGCTACAGTCTGATTACCCCCCTGCTGACCTGGCTGAGACAAGGCTACAGTCTGATTACCCTGCTGACCTGGCTTTGACAAGGCTACAGTCTGATTACCCCCCTGCTGACCTGGCTGAGACAAGGCTACAGTCTGCTTACCCTGCTGACCTGGCTGAGACAAGGCTACAGTCTGCTTACACTGCTGACCTGGCTGAGACAAGGCTACAGTCTGATTACCCCCCTGCTGACCTGGCTGAGACAAGGCTACAGTCTGATTACCCCCCTGCTGACCTGGCTGAGACAAGGCTACAGTCTGATTACCCCCTGCTGACCTGGCTGAGACAAGGCTACAGTCTGCTTACCCTGCTGACCTGGCTGAGACAAGGCTACAGTCTGCTTACCCTGCTGACCTGGCTGAGACAAGGCTACAGTCTGATTACCCTGCTGACCTGGCTGAGACAAGGCTACAGTCTGATTACCCCCCTGCCGACCTGGCTGAGACAAGGCTACAGTCTGAATACACCCCTGCTGACCTGGCTGAGACAAGGCTACAGTCTGATTACCCCCCTGCTGACCTGGCTTTGGCAAGGCTACAGTCTGATTACCCCCCTGCTGACCTGGCTTTGACAAGGCTACAGTCTGATTACCCCCCTGCTGACCTGGCTTTGACAAGGCTACAGTCTGATTACCCCCCTGCTGACCTGGCTTTGACAAGGCTACAGTCTGATTACCCCCCTGCTGACCTGGCTTTGACAAGGCTACAGTCTGATTACCCCCTGCTGACCTGGATTTGACAAGGCTACAGTCTGATTACCCCCCTGCTGACCTGGCTGAGACAAGGCTACAGTCTGATTACCCCCCTGCTGACCTGGCTTTGACAAGGCTACAGTCTGATTACCCCCCTGCTGACCTGGCTGAGACAAGGCTACAGTCTGATTACCCCCCTGCTGACCTGGCTTTGACAAGGCTACAGTCTGATTACCCCCCTGCTGACCTGGCTGAGACAAGCCTACAGTCTGATTACCCCCCTGCTGACCTGGCTGAGACAAGGCTACAGTCTGATTACCCCCCTGCTGACCTGGCTTTGACAAGGCTACATTCTGATTACCCCCCTGCTGACCTGGCTGAGACAAGGCTACAGTCTGATTACCCCCCTGCTGACCTGGCTTTGACAAGGCTACAGTCTGATTACCCCCTGCTGACCTGGCTGAGACAAGGCTACAGTCTGATTACCCGCCTGCTGACCTGGCTGAGACAAGGCTACAGTCTGATTACCCCCCTGCTGACCTGGCGTTGACAAGGCTACAGTCTGATTACCCCCCTGCTGACCTGGCTTTGGCAAGGCTACAGTCTGATTACCCCCCTGCTGACCTGGCTTTGGCAAGGCTACAGTCTGATTACCCCCCTGCTGACCTGGCTGAGACAAGGCTACAGTCTGATTACCCCCCTGCTGACCTGGCTGAGACAAGGCTACAGTCTGATTACCCCCCTGCTGACCTGGCTTTGGCAAGGCTACAGTCTGATTACCCCCCTGCTGACCTGGCTTTGGCAAGGCTACAGTCTGATTACCCCCCTGCTGACCTGGCTTTGACAAGGCTACAGTCTGATTACCCCCCTGCTGACCTGGCTTTGAGAAGGCTACAGTCTGCTTACCCCCCTGCTGACCTGGCTTTGGCAAGGCTACAGTCTGATTACCCTGCTGACCTGGCTTTGGCAAGGCTACAGTCTGATTACCCCCCTGCTGACCTGGCTTTGACAAGGCTACAGTCTGATTACCCCCTGCTGACCTGGCTTTGGCAAGGCTGCAGTCTGATTACCCCCCTGCTGACCTGGCTTTGACAAGGCTACAGTCTGATTACCCCCCTGCTGACCTGGCTGAGACAAGGCTACAGTCTGATTACCCCCCTGCTGACCTGGCTGAGACAAGGCTACAGTCTGATTACCCCCCTGCTGACCTGGCTGAGACAAGGCTACAGTCTGATTACCCCCCTGCTGACCTGGCTGAGAAAAGGCTACAGTCTGATTACCCCCCTGCTGACCTGGCTGAGACAAGGCTACAGTCTGATTACCCTGCTGACCTGGCTTTGACAAGGCTACAGTCTGATTACCCCCCTGCTGACCTGGCTGAGACAAGGCTACAGTCTGCTTACCCTGCTGACCTGGCTGAGACAAGGCTACAGTCTGCTTACACTGCTGACCTGGCTGAGACAAGGCTACAGTCTGATTACCCTGCTGACCTGGCTGAGACAAGGCTACAGTCTGATTACCCCCCTGCTGACCTGGCTGAGACAAGGCTACAGTCTGATTACCCCCTGCTGACCTGGCTGAGACAAGGCTACAGTCTGCTTACCCTGCTGACCTGGCTGAGACAAGGCTACAGTCTGCTTACCCTGCTGACCTGGCTGAGACAAGGCTACAGTCTGATTACCCTGCTGACCTGGCTGAGACAAGGCTACAGTCTGATTACCCCCCTGCCGACCTGGCTGAGACAAGGCTACAGTCTGAATACACCCCTGCTGACCTGGCTGAGACAAGGCTACAGTCTGATTACCCCCCTGCTGACCTGGCTGAGACAAGGCTACAGTCTGATTACCCCCCTGCTGACCTGGCTGAGACAAGGCTACAGTCTGATTACCCCCCTGCTGACCTGGCTGAGACAAGGCTACAGTCTGATTACCCCCCTGCTGACCTGGCTGAGACAAGGCTACAGTCTGACCCTGCTGACCTGGCTGAGACAAGGCTACAGTCTGACCCTGCTGACCTGGCTGAGACAAGGCTACAGTCTGATTACCCTGCTGACCTGGCTGAGACAAGGCTACAGTCTGATTACCCTGCTGACCTGGCTGAGACAAGGCTACAGTCTGATTACCCTGCTGACCTGGCTGAGACAAGGCTACAGTCTGATTACCCTGCTGACCTGGCTGAGACAAGGCTACAGTCTGATTACCCCCCTGCTGACCTGGCTGAGACAAGGCTACAGTCTGATTACCCCCCTGCTGACCTGGCTGAGACAAGGCTACAGTCTCACCCTGCTGACCTGGCTGAGACAAGGCTACAGTCTGACCCTGCTGACCTGGCTGAGACAAGGCTACAGTCTGACCCTGCTGACCTGGCTGAGACAAGGCTACAGTCTGACCCTGCTGACCTGGCTGAGACAAGGCTACAGTCTGACCCTGCTGACCTGGCTGAGACAAGGCTACAGTCTGACCCTGCTGACCTGGCTGAGACAAGGCTACAGTCTGACCCTGCTGACCTGGCTGAGACAAGGCTACAGTCTGACCCTGCTGACCTGGCTGAGACAAGGCTACAGTCTGATTACCCTGCTGACCTGGCTGAGACAAGGCTACAGTCTAATTACCCTGCTGACCTGGCTGAGACAAGGCTACAGTCTGACCCTGCTGACCTGGCTGAGACAAGGCTACAGTCTGATTACCCCCCTGCTGACCTGGCTGAGACAAGGCTACAGTCTGACCCTGCTGACCTGGCTGAGACAAGGCTACAGTCTGATTACCCCCCTGCTGACCTGGCTGAGACAAGGCTACAGTCTGACCCTGCTGACCTGGCTGAGACAAGGCTACAGTCTGACCCTGCTGACCTGGCTGAGACAAGGCTACAGTCTGACCCTGCTGACCTGGCTGAGACAAGGCTACAGTCTGATTACCCTGCTGACCTGGCTGAGACAAGGCTACAGTCTGATTACCCTGCTGACCTGGCTGAGACAAGGCTACAGTCTGATTACCCCCTGCTGACCTGGCTTTGGCAAGGCTGTAGTCTGATTACCCCACTGCTGACCTGGCTTTGACAAGGCTACAGTCTGATTACCCCCCTGCTGACCTGGCTGAGACAAGGCTACAGTCTGATTACCCCCCTGCTGACCTGGCTGAGACAAGGCTACAGTCTGATTACCCCCCTGCTGACCTGGCCGAGACAAGGCTACAGTCTGATTACCCCCCTGCTGACCTGGCTGAGAAAAGGCTACAGTCTGATTACCCCCCTGCTGACCTGGCTGAGACAAGGCTACAGTCTGATTACCCTGCTGACCTGGCTTTGACAAGGCTACAGTCTGATTACCCCCCTGCTGACCTGGCTGAGACAAGGCTACAGTCTGCTTACCCTGCTGACCTGGCTGAGACAAGGCTACAGTCTGCTTACACTGCTGACCTGGCTGAGACAAGGCTACAGTCTGATTACCCTGCTGACCTGGCTGAGACAAGGCTACAGTCTGATTACCCCCCTGCTGACCTGGCTGAGACAAGGCTACAGTCTGATTACCCCCTGCTGACCTGGCTGAGACAAGGCTACAGTCTGCTTACCCTGCTGACCTGGCTGAGACAAGGCTACAGTCTGATTACCCTGCTGACCTGGCTGAGACAAGGCTACAGTCTGATTACCCCCCTGCCGACCTGGCTGAGACAAGGCTACAGTCTGAATACACCCCTGCTGACCTGGCTGAGACAAGGCTACAGTCTGATTACCCCCCTGCTGACCTGGCTGAGACAAGGCTACAGTCTGATTACCCCCCTGCTGACCTGGCTGAGACAAGGCTACAGTCTGATTACCCCCCTGCTGACCTGGCTGAGACAAGGCTACAGTCTGATTACCCCCCTGCTGACCTGGCTGAGACAAGGCTACAGTCTGACCCTGCTGACCTGGCTGAGACAAGGCTACAGTCTGACCCTGCTGACCTGGCTGAGACAAGGCTACAGTCTGACCCTGCTGACCTGGCTGAGACAAGGCTACAGTCTGATTACCCTGCTGACCTGGCTGAGACAAGGCTACAGTCTGATTACCCTGCTGACCTGGCTGAGACAAGGCTACAGTCTGATTACCCTGCTGACCTGGCTGAGACAAGGCTACAGTCTGATTACCCCCCTGCTGACCTGGCTGAGACAAGGCTACAGTCTCACCCTGCTGACCTGGCTGAGACAAGGCTACAGTCTGACCCTGCTGACCTGGCTGAGACAAGGCTACAGTCTGACCCTGCTGACCTGGCTGAGACAAGGCTACAGTCTGACCCTGCTGACCTGGCTGAGACAAGGCTACAGTCTGACCCTGCTGACCTGGCTGAGACAAGGCTACAGTCTGACCCTGCTGACCTGGCTGAGACAAGGCTACAGTCTGACCCTGCTGACCTGGCTGAGACAAGGCTACAGTCTGACCCTGCTGACCTGGCTGAGACAAGGCTACAGTCTGATTACCCTGCTGACCTGGCTGAGACAAGGCTACAGTCTAATTACCCTGCTGACCTGGCTGAGACAAGGCTACAGTCTGACCCTGCTGACCTGGCTGAGACAAGGCTACAGTCTGATTACCCCCCTGCTGACCTGGCTGAGACAAGGCTAAAGTCTGACCCTGCTGACCTGGCTGAGACAAGGCTACAGTCTGATTACCCCCCTGCTGACCTGGCTGAGACAAGGCTACAGTCTGACCCTGCTGACCTGGCTGAGACAAGGCTACAGTCTGACCCTGCTGACCTGGCTGAGACAAGGTTACAGTCTGACCCTGCTGACCTGGCTGAGACAAGGCTACAGTCTGACCCTGCTGACCTGGCTGAGACAAGGCTACAGTCTGATTACCCTGCTGACCTGGCTGAGGCAAGGCGACAGTCTGATTACCCCCCTGCTGACCTGGCTGAGACAAGGCTACAGTCTGATTACCCCCCTTCTGACCTGGCTGAGACAAGGCTACAGTCTGACCCTGCTGACCTGGCTGAGACAAGGCTACAGTCTGACCCTGCTGACCTGGCTGAGACAAGGCTACAGTCTGACCCTGCTGACCTGGCTGAGACAAGGCTACAGTCTGATTACCCCCCTGCTGACCTGGCTGAGACAAGGCTACAGTCTGACCCTGCTGACCTGGCTGAGACAAGGCTACAGTCTGACCCTGCTGACCTGGCTGAGACAAGGCTACAGTCTGACCCTGCTGACCTGGCTGAGACAAGGCTACAGTCTGACCCTGCTGACCTGGCTGAGACAAGGCTACAGTCAGACCCTGCTGACCTGGCTGAGACAAGGCTACAGTCTGATTACCCTGCTGACCTGGCTGAGACAAGGCTACAGTCTGATTACCCTGCTGACCTGGCTGAGACAAGGCTACAGTCTGATTACCCTGCTGACCTGGCTGAGACAAGGCTACAGTCTGATTACCCTGCTGACCTGGCTGAGACAAGGCTACAGTCTGATTACCCTGCTGACCTGGCTGAGACAAGGCTACAGTCTAATTACCCTGCTGACCTGGCTGAGACAAGGCTACAGTCTGATTACCCCCCTGCTGACCTGGCTGAGACAAGGCTACAGTCTGACCCTGCTGACCTGGCTGAGACAAGGCTACAGTCTGATTACCCTGCTGACCTGACTGAGACAAGGCTACAGTCTGATTACCCTGCTGACCTGGCTGAGACAAGGCTACAGTCTGACCCTGCTGACCTGGCTGAGACAAGGCTACAGTCTGATTACCCTGCTGACCTGGCTGAGACAAGGCTACAGTCTGACCCTGCTGACATGGCTGAGACAAGGCTACAGTCTGATTACCCTGCTGACCTGGCTGAGACAAGGCTACAGTCTGATTACCCTGCTGACCTGGCTGAGACAAGGCTACAGTCTGACCCTGCTGACCTGGCTGAGACAAGGCTACAGTCTGACCCTGCTGACCTGGCTGAGACAAGGCTACAGTCTGACCCTGCTGACCTGGCTGAGACAAGGCTACAGTCTGACCCTGCTGACCTGGCTGAGACAAGGCTACAGTCTGACCCTGCTGACCTGGCTGAGACAAGGCTACAGTCTGATTACCCCCTTGCTGACCTGGCTGAGACAAGGCTACAGTCTGACCCTGCTGACCTGGCTGAGACAAGGCTACAGTCTGACCCTGCTGACCTGGCTGGACAAGGCTACAGTCTGACCCTGCTGACCTGGCTGAGACAAGGCTACAGTCTGATTACCCTGCTGACCTGGCTGAGACAAGGCTACAGTCTGACCCTGCTGACCTGGCTGAGACAAGGCTACAGTCTGACCCTGCTGACCTGGCTGAGACAAGGCTACAGTCTGACCCTGCTGACCTGGCTGAGACAAGGCTACAGTCTGACCCTGCTGACCTGGCTGAGACAAGGCTACAGTCTGACCCTGCTGACCTGGCTGAGACAAGGCTACAGTCTGACCCTGCTGACCTGGCTGAGACAAGGCTACAGTCTGACCCTGCTGACCTGGCTGAGACAAGGCTACAGTCTGACCCTGCTGACCTGGCTGAGACAAGGCTACAGTCAGACCCTGCTGACCTGGCTGAGACAAGGCTACAGTCTGATTACCCTGCTGACCTGGCTGAGACAAGGCTACAGTCTGATTACCCTGCTGACCTGGCTGAGACAAGGCTACAGTCTGATTACCCTGCTGACCTGGCTGAGACAAGGCTACAGTCTGATTACCCTGCTGACCTGGCTGAGACAAGGCTACAGTCTGATTACCCTGCTGACCTGGCTGAGACAAGGCTACAGTCTAATTACCCTGCTGACCTGGCTGAGACAAGGCTACAGTCTGATTACCCCCCTGCTGACCTGGCTGAGACAAGGCTACAGTCTGACCCTGCTGACCTGGCTGAGACAAGGCTACAGTCTGATTACCCTGCTGACCTGACTGAGACAAGGCTACAGTCTGATTACCCTGCTGACCTGGCTGAGACAAGGCTACAGTCTGACCCTGCTGACCTGGCTGAGACAAGGCTACAGTCTGATTACCCTGCTGACCTGGCTGAGACAAGGCTACAGTCTGACCCTGCTGACATGGCTGAGACAAGGCTACAGTCTGATTACCCTGCTGACCTGGCTGAGACAAGGCTACAGTCTGATTACCCTGCTGACCTGGCTGAGACAAGGCTACAGTCTGACCCTGCTGACCTGGCTGAGACAAGGCTACAGTCTGACCCTGCTGACCTGGCTGAGACAAGGCTACAGTCTGACCCTGCTGACCTGGCTGAGACAAGGCTACAGTCTGACCCTGCTGACCTGGCTGAGACAAGGCTACAGTCTGACCCTGCTGACCTGGCTGAGACAAGGCTACAGTCTGATTACCCCCCTGCTGACCTGGCTGAGACAAGGCTACAGTCTGACCCTGCTGACCTGGCTGAGACAAGGCTACAGTCTGACCCTGCTGACCTGGCTGGACAAGGCTACAGTCTGACCCTGCTGACCTGGCTGAGACAAGGCTACAGTCTGACCCTGCTGACCTGGCTGAGACAAGGCTACAGTCTGACCCTGCTGACCTGGCTGAGACAAGGCTACAGTCTGACCCTGCTGACCTGGCTGAGACAAGGCTACAGTCTGACCCTGCTGACCTGGCTGAGACAAGGCTACAGTCTGACCCTGCTGACCTGGCTGAGACAAGGCTACAGTCTGATTACCCTGCTGACCTGGCTGAGACAAGGCTACAGTCTGATTACCCTGCTGACCTGGCTGAGACAAGGCTACAGTCTGATTACCCTGCTGACCTGGCTGAGACAAGGCTACAGTCTGATTACCCTGCTGACCTGGCTGAGACAAGGCTACAGTCTGATTACCCCCCCTGCTGACCTGGCTGAGACAAGGCTACAGTCTGATTACCCCCCTGCTGACCTGGCTGAGACAAGGCTACAGTCTGATTACCCCCCTGCTGACCTGGCTGAGAAAAGGCTACAGTCTGATTACCCCCCTGCTGACCTGGCTGAGACAAGGCTACAGTCTGATTACCCTGCTGACCTGGCTTTGACAAGGCTACAGTCTGATTACCCCCCCTGCTGACCTGGCTGAGACAAGGCTACAGTCTGATTACCCTGCTGACCTGGCTGAGACAAGGCTACAGTCTGATTACCCTGCTGACCTGGCTGAGACAAGGCTACAGTCTGATTACCCTGCTGACCTGGCTGAGACAAGGCTACAGTCTGACCCTGCTGACCTGGCTGAGACAAGGCTACAGTCTGACCCTGCTGACCTGGCTGAGACAAGGCTACAGTCTGACCCTGCTGACCTGGCTGAGACAAGGCTACAGTCTGACCCTGCTGACCTGGCTGAGACAAGGCTACAGTCTGATTACCCTGCTGACCTTGCTGAGACAAGGCTACAGTCTGATTACCCTGCTGACCTGGCTGAGACAAGGCTACAGTCTGATTACCCTGCTGACCTGGCTGAGACAAGGCTACAGTCTGATTACCCTGCTGACCTGGCTGAGACAAGGCTACAGTCTGATTACCCTGCTGACCTGGCTGAGACAAGGCTACAGTCTGATTACCCTGCTGACCTGGCTGAGACAAGGCTACAGTCTGATTACCCTGCTGACCTGGCTGAGACAAGGCTACAGTCTGACCCTGCTGACCTGGCTGAGACAAGGCTACAGTCTGACCCTGCTGACCTGGCTGAGACAAGGCTACAGTCTGACCCTGCTGACCTGGCTGAGACAAGGCTACAGTCTGACCCTGCTGACCTGGCTGAGACAAGGCTACAGTCTGACCCTGCTGACCTGGCTGAGACAAGGCTACAGTCTGACCCTGCTGACCTGGCTGAGACAAGGCTACAGTCTGACCCTGCTGACCTGGCTGAGACAAGGCTACAGTCTGACCCTGCTGACCTGGCTGAGACAAGGCTACAGTCTGACCCTGCTGACCTGGCTGAGACAAGGCTACAGTCTGATTACCCTGCTGACCTGGCTGAGACAAGGCTACAGTCTGACCCTGCTGACCTGGCTGAGACAAGGCTACAGTCTGATTACCCTGCTGACCTGGCTGAGACAAGGCTACAGTCTGATTACCCTGCTGACCTGGCTGAGACAAGGCTACAGTCTGATTACCCTGCTGACCTGGCTGAGACAAGGCTACAGTCTGATTACCCTGCTGACCTGGCTGAGACAAGGCTACAGTCTGATTACCCTGCTGACCTGGCTGAGACAAGGCTACAGTCTGATTACCCTGCTGACCTGGCTGAGACAAGGCTACAGTCTGATTACCCTGCTGACCTGGCTGAGACAAGGCTACAGTCTGATTACCCTGCTGACCTGGCTGAGACAAGGCTACAGTCTGATTACCCTGCTGACCTGGCTGAGACAAGGCTACAGTCTGATTACCCTGCTGACCTGGCTGAGACAAGGCTACAGTCTGATTACCCTGCTGACCTGGCTGAGACAAGGCTACAGTCTGACCCTGCTGACCTGGCTGAGACAAGGCTACAGTCTGACCCTGCTGACCTGGCTGAGACAAGGCTACAGTCTGACCCTGCTGACCTGGCTGAGACAAGGCTACAGTCTGACCCTGCTGACCTGGCTGAGACAAGGCTACAGTCTGACCCTGCTGACCTGGCTGAGACAAGGCTACAGTCTGACCCTGCTGACCTGGCTGAGACAAGGCTACAGTCTGACCCTGCTGACCTGGCTGAGACAAGGCTACAGTCTGACCCTGCTGACCTGGCTGAGACAAGGCTACAGTCTGACCCTGCTGACCTGGCTGAGACAAGGCTACAGTCTGACCCTGCTGACCTGGCTGAGACAAGGCTACAGTCTGACCCTGCTGACCTGGCTGAGGCAAGGCTTTTACAGCTGTACAGGAAGCACATACTGATTTAAACTCACGTTGTTTCCAAGTGCTCGTAAGATTGTCTCACATGGATTACATGTTCACTCATCGGATGGTTCTGTAATCCAATGAATACCCTGAATACAAATACCTAAGGTATTTGGAATGACAATTAATTAATGTATAAAAGCATACAAATGAGTTTGTTAAGAAGCAAAGATTGAAAGTGGGCTTTTTTGTATAGAAACAGATGTTGCCCCTCTCTAGTCAACAGGAAGCAGATTGTGTAGTCAACTTTTCTACCTGTTGTTGATTATGGTGATACTATCTATCAACAATTCTACGTGTGCTTGATTATGGGGATACTATTGTTAGGTTCTAACTTTGAGTAAATAACTCACGGACACTAGAGAAGCTCAACCAAGTGGTATTCATACCCTACTTTGGGTGGAGTCTCCTCCTCATCTCTAAACATTGCATCATTCTTGCTAAGCAGAGTGATATGAGCTTTCAACAGTTTCTCCCCTTACCAGTAATGTCACATGCGATTGTTTTCCTTCCACTCAGCCCCTCCCAAGTTTCATTTTGCCCCGCCACTCGTGTATCTTAGGTAACTAATGTTCCTATACTTCTGAATATAACCGCGTTCCAAGTTTAACCCCGAATCCAACACTATTTATCAACAGTTCTACCTGTTCTTAAATGTGGTGATACTATAAATCATTATTATAATATATTAAGAATTATTATTAATATATATATATATTTATCAAAGAGCTGCTCCAACTCTTAAACCCCTGGATTCCGTTTATCATTGCGCCCTTCGTTTTTGTTTTTTTAAATCACAGGGGGACTCATTGTTTACCAAAAGGTTGGCTGGGACCACTTTAAAGTCATGTAGATCACATCATTCTTTACCAAAAGGTTGGCTGGGACCACTTTAAAGTCATGTAGATCACATCATGTGGCTCGTTTTGTTTACAAAGCCCATAAGGATCCGACTGACCTAACATCACTGTTATGATTTTAAAATGACAAGTTATCAAACCTATTCACAGGGTTAGTTAACTTTGGAGACTACTTTGGAGACTACTTTGGTGTCTACAGAGTTAGGTGTCTACAGAGTTAGGTAAATCGGCCTTTAATTAATTTCCTTACACCCTATGCTTGGGAATAATCTCCCAAAAGATGTTTCGATTGAATGCTTTGGTGTCCCTAGGACAATTCAGACAGCGAAATATTTTTATAATGAAGGTGTTTGTTTTTAATTGACTGTGTTTTTGTATCTTACTGTGCATATTGCCTATATTTAATGTTTACCTATATTGCATGCTATATATGCTTGGTTTGGTATATATTACTTCCCTTTTGAAACTAAGGTAAAATAAATTAATGAAAATATACTAATAAATAAGTGCAGGGAATAGGGTCCCATTTGGGATGAACTAATCCTTCTGTCAGCTCTGTTTCCGGAGGAGATCAGTGTTTCAACGGGGTATTAGATGTGCAGATTGCAGGTGATTTAAATTCTCATCAAATTGATGAAATAAAGCTGACGTGAAGTCAACGTGTTTTCTGTCCAATTACTGCATCGAGATAGAGGCTGGTTCTCCATTCAGAGGGAAAACAATAAACAAAGTAAACAAGTTTACCAGTTTACCCCACTCCCTCAGTTTACCCCCACTCCCCCAGTTTACCCCACTCCCTCAGTTTACCCCACTCCCCCAGTTTACCCCCACTCCCCCAGTTTACAACCACCAGAACCCCACTCCCCCAGTTTACTCCCACCAGAACCCCACTCCCCCAGTTTACCCCCTACCAGCACCCCATTCCCCAGTTTACCCCCACCAGCACCCCACTCCCCCAGTTTACCCCTACCAGCACCCCACTCCCCCAGTTTACCCCTACCAGCACCCCACTCCCCCAGTTTACCCCTACCAGCACCCCACTCCCCCAGTTTACCCCCACCAGCACCCCACTCCCCCAGTTTACCTCCACCAGCACCACACTCCCCAGTTTACCCCACCAGCACCCCAATCCCCCAGTTTACCCCACCAGCACCCCACTCCCATAGGTTATCCCCACCAGCACCCCACTCCCACAGTTTACCCCACCAGCACCCCTCTCCCGCAGTTTACCCCACCAGCACCCCACTCCCCCAGTTTACCCCACCAGCGCCCCACTCCCACAGTTTACCCCCACCAGCACCCCACTCCCACAGTTTACCCCACCAGCACCCCACTCCCCCAGTTTACCCCCACCAGCACCCCACTCCCCCATTTTCCCCCCACCAGCACCCCACTCCCCCATTTCCCCCCACCAGCACCCCACTCCCCCAGATTACCCCACCAGCACCCCACTCCCATAGGTTATCCCCACCAGCACCCCACTCCCCCAGTTTACAGGAGGGTGGTGCTTATAGCAACATGCTAACAGATGATAGGACACATGACAGGTGGACAGGTGAGCAGGTGGTCATGTGGACAGGTGGACATGAGGACATGAAGACAGGTGGACAGGTGAACAGGTGGACATGAGGACAGGTGGACAGGTGTAAATGGCACTCTACAGAAAGTATTTTTCTGAAACAATTCTCTATTTGTATCTTTACACCAGTGGAGGCTCCTCGGAGGAGGAAGAAGAGGACCATTCTCTAATTGTATCTTTACACCAATGGCGGCTCCTCGGAGGAGGAAGAGGAGGACCATTCTCTAATTGTATCTTTACACCAATGGAGGCTCCTCGGAGGAGGAAGAGGAGGACCATTCTCTAATTGTTTCTTTACACCAGTGGAGGCTCCTCGGAGGAGGAAGAAGAGGACCATTCTCTAATTGTATCTTTACACCAATGGAGGCTCCTCGGAGGAGGAAGAGGAGGACCATTCTCTAATTGTATCTTTACACCAATGGAGGCTCCTCGGAGGAGGAAGAGGAGGGCCCGTTCTCTAAATGAATCTTGACAAGTCTTGACTGGCTAAGGAGGTGAGTGAGCCATGCATAATAACACTAATAAAGTCTTTCACATTGGAGCCGGTCAACCAGGTCACCGTCATAAGAAACAGACAATTAGATTCCATAGTCTGGCATTACAAACATAACCCTGCTTTAAACTACCATTAGGGTTGATTGTACCTCACTCGTCACTTTGATGACCACCTCCCCTCCCCTGAAGCAAAAACCTTTATAGACAATTATTTATTTATTTTAACCATCACTTTAAGGTCAGAAATTGATTTTTCTTTGTGATACTTCCAGACCAGGGAAGCATTGTGTGTGTAATTTAATTCTGTTAGCTCCTAAATTATGTCCCGGCAAATCTCCACTCAGCCCCGGCTTTGTCAACCACTGTTAGGAGACAGTCTTCATTCAACAGTCAATTTATCAATAGCACAAGCTTGTCATCATAGACGATGTAAGTGAAATTAATGGAACAGGATCTAACCAAATTAGGGCCCCCTCCTCCTGCCTACACAGACATGATAAATATACCCAGGATAAATATGCATCACACTTAGGGTTGGAGAAACATAGACTTTCAGAGGAGGATAAGCTACTCTAGCTTTTCTGAATATGACAGCAAACACTGACAAACATTACACTGGCACTGACCACCATTACACTGACCAACATTACACTGACCAACATTACACACTGACCAACATTACACTGACCAACATTACACTGACCAACATTACACACTGACACTGACCAACATTACACTGACACTGACCAAGATTACACACTGACCAACATTACACTGACCAACATTACACACTGACCAACATTACACACACTGACACTGAACAACATTACACACTGACCAACATTACACTGACCAACATTCCACACTGACCAACATTACACTGACCAACATTACACACTGACCAACATTACACTGACCAACACAACACTGACCAAGATTACACTGACCAACATTACACACTGACACTGACCAACATTACACACTGACAACGACCAACATTACACTGACCAACATTACACTGACCAACATTACACTGACCAACATTACACACTGACACTGACCAACATTACACACTGACCAACATTACACTGACACTGACCAACATTAAACACTGACCAACATTACACTGACCAACATTACACACTGACCAACATTACACACACTGACACTGACCAACATTACACACTGACCAACATTACACTGACCAACATTACACACTGACCAACATTACACACTGACCAACATTACACACTTACCAACATTACACACTGACCATCATTACACTGACCAACATTACACTGACCAACATTACACACTGACACTGACCAACATTACACTGACCAACATTACACACTGACACTGACCAACATTACACTGACCAACATTACACTGACCAACATTACACACGGACCAAAATTACACTGACCAACATTACACACTGACCAACATTACACTGACCAACATTACACACTGACCAACATTACACACTGACCAACAATACACACTGACCAACATTACACACTGACCAACATTACACACACTGACACTGACCAACATTACACCGACCAACATTACACACACACTGACCAACATTACACTGACCAACATTACACTGACCAAGATTACACACTGACAGTCACCAACATTACACACTGACACTGACCAACTTTACCCACTGACAGTCACCAATATTACACACTGACACTGACCAACATTACACACTGACACTGACCAACTTTACACACTGACACTGACCAACATTACACACTGACACTGACCAACATTACACACTGACACTGACCAACTTTACACACTGACAGTCTCCAACATTACACACTGACACTGACCAACATTATACACTGACAGTCACCAACATTACACACGGACAGTCACCAACATTACACACTGACAGTCACCAACATTACACACTGACAGTCACCAACATTACACACTGACAGTCACCAACATTACACACACTGATAGTCACCAACGTTACACACTGACAGTCAACAACATTACACACTGACAGTCAATAACATTACACACTGACACTGACCAACATTACACACTGACAGTCACCAACATTACACACTGACAGTCACCAACATTACACACGGACAGTCACCAACATTACACACTGACAGTCACCAACATTACACACTGACACTGACCAACATTACACACTGACAGTTACCAACATTACACACTGACACTGACCAACATCACACACACTGATAGTCACCAACATTACACACTGATAGTCACCAACATCACACACACTGATAGTCACCAACATTACACACTGATAGTCACCAACATTACACACTGACAGTCACCAACATCACACACTGACATAGTTATTAATATTTTTTATTTAATTTAAAATATTAGCTAAACATTGTTATTTAAATGTTTTATTTAATTTAAAATAAAAGCTGTGGCACTAATTACACACACAGTTCTATTGACATAACATGTTTTCAAATTAAATATTTGACACAGGTTGACATTTGTTCATGTTGATGTATATAGTAATTAATATCCAACCTGTCCTCACCTGGGATTATTTATTTTTTTTTAAATTTTATTTCACCTTTATTTAACCAGGTAGGCTAGTTGAGAACAAGTTCTCATTTGCAACTGCGACCTGGCCAAGATAAAGCATAGCAGTGTGAGCAGACAACAAAGAGTTACACATGGAGTAAACAATTAACAAGTCAATAACACAGTAGAAACCAAAGGGGGAGTCTATATACAATGTGTGCAAAAGGCATGAGGAGGTAGGCAAATAATTACAATTTTGCAGATTAACACTGGAGTGATGAATGATCAGATGGTCATGTACAGGTAGAGATATTGGTGTGCAAAAGAGCAGAAAAGTAAATAAATAAAAACAGTATGGGGATGAGGTAGGTGAAAAAGGGTGGGCTATTTACCAATAGACTATGTACAGCTGCAGCGATCGGTTAGCTTCTCAGATAGCTGATGTTTGAAGTTGGTGAGGGAGATAAAAGTCTCCAACTTCAGCGATTTTTGCAATTCGTTCCAGTCACAGGCAGCAGAGTACTGGAACGAAAGGCGGCCAAATGAGGTGTTGGCTTTAGGGATGATCAGTGAGATACACCTGCTGGAGCGCGTGCTACGGATGGGTGTTGCCATCGTGACCAGTGAGCTGAGATAAGGCGGAGCTTTACCTAGCATGGACTTGTAGATGACCTGGAGCCAGTGGGTCTGGCGACGAATATGTAGCGAGGGCCAGCCGACTAGAGCATACAAGTCGCAGTGGTGGGTGGTATAAGGTGCTTTAGTGACGAAACGGATGGCACTGTGATAGACTGCATCCAGTTTGCTGAGTAGAGTGTTGGAAGCCATTTTGTAGATGACATCGCCGAAGTCGAGGATCGGTAGGATAGTCAGTTTTACTAGGGTAAGCTTGGCGGCGTGAGTGAAGGAGGCTTTGTTGCGGAATAGAAAGCCGACTCTTGATTTGATTTTCGATTGGAGATGTTTGATATGAGTCTGGAAGGAGAGTTTGCAGTCTAGCCAGACACCTAGGTACTTATAGAAGTCCACATATTCTAGGTCGGAACCATCCAGGGTGGTGATGCTAGTCGGGCATGCGGGTGCAGGCAGCGACCGGTTGAAAAGCATGCATTTGGTTTTACTAGCGTTTAAGAGCAGTTGGAGGCCACGGAAGGAGTGTTGTATGGCATTGAAGCTTGTTTGGAGGTTAGATAGCACAGTTTCCAAAGCCGGGCCGAAGGTATATAGAATGGTGTCGTCTGCGTAGAGGTGGATCAGGGAATCGCCCGCAGCAAGAGCAACATCATTGATATACACAGAGAAAAGAGTCGGCCCGAGAATTGAACCCTGTGGCACCCCCATAGAGACTGCCAGAGGACCAGACAGCATGCCCTCCGATTTGACGCACTGAACTCTGTCTGCAAAGTAATTGGTGAACCAGGCAAGGCAGTCATCCGAAAAACCGAGGCTCCTGAGTCTGCCGATAAGAATATGGTGATTGACAGAGTCGAAAGCCTTGGCAAGGTCGATGAAGACGGCTCCACAGTACTATCTTTTATCGATGGCGGTTATGATATCGTTGAGTACCTTGAGTGTGGCTGAGGTGCACCCATAGGGGTTGCGACAATGGTGGCAGATAGTTTCAGAAATAGAGGGTCCAGATTGTCAAGCCCAGCTGATTTGTACGGGTCCAGGTTTTGCAGCTCTTTCAGAACATCTGCTATCTGGATTTGGTTAAAGGAGAACCTGGAGAGGCTTGGGCGAGGAGCTGCGGGGGGGGCGGAGCTGTTGGTCGAGGTTGAAGTAGCCAGGCGGAAGGCATGGCCAGCCGTTGAGAAATGCTTATTGAAGTTTTCGATAATCATGGATTTATCAGTGGTGACCGTGTTACCTAGCCTCAGTGCAGTGGGCAGCTGGGAGGAGGTGCTCTTGTTCTCCAAGAGCAAACAAATCATTTTAAATTGATAATTAGATGTAACAACTATATACATCTTTTTTTTTTACAGTTTAGGTTTTTCAGGAAATAGCCTAGTCGCACCAGTAAGGTCCCATAAAATCTGCGTTGACGGAATCACGGAATCACGGAATCACGGAATCACGGAATCCAGACATTAAAACGGAATTGAACAAATGTATTGAATTTATTTAATTTAGAAACCAACTAAATCTATTGAACTTGCCAGAGTTGATTATAAGACATGAACAGAGTGCATTAGTGAGTGATATTTTCCTGCAACTTTCTGTAAGGGCACAGGAAAGGAAAGCGAAAGAGGGATACCTAGTCAGTTGTCCAACTGAATGTATTCAAAGGAAATGTGTCTTCCGCATTTAACCCAACCCCTACTGAATCAGAGCCCCTGTCTGTGAGTGTTGTGGTGCTCCTATGTCTAGTCTACACTCTGTGTAGCCGTTAGCGATAACGCTAATGATAACCGTCTGCAGGTAGGTGGAAAGGCTTTCCCAAGAACCTTCAAAAATTAAATGCTAACTACAAAGTAGCCTATGGCCTACCTGACAGAATGATATCATGATTATCTGCCTTAATCCAGTGGCCATTTGCTTAGCAAACTCTGCAATCACATGAGCACTACAGAAACACTTCCAACCAAACCAGGGTCTCTTGCTGGTACACACTACAGAAACACTTCCAACCAAACCAGGGTCTCTTGCTGGTACACACTACAGAAACACTTCCAACCAAACCAGGGTCTCTAGCTGATACACACTACAGAAACACTTCCAACCAAACCAGGGTCTCTAGCTGATACACACTACAGAAACACTTCCAACCAAACCAGGGTCTCTAGCTGATACACACTACAGAAACACTTCCAACCAAACCAGGGTCTCTTGCTGGTACACACTACAGAAACACTTCCAACCAAACCAGGGTCTCTTGCTGGTACACACCACAGACACACTGTTAACCAAACCAGGGTCTCTTGCTGGTACACACTACAGAAACACTTCCAACCAAACCAGGGTCTCTTGCTGGTACACACTACAGAAACACTTCCAACCAAACCAGGGTCTCTTGCTGGTACACACTACAGAAACACTTCCAACCAAACCAGGGTCTCTAGCTGATACACACCACAGACACACTGTTAACCAAACCAGGGTCTCTAGCTGGTACACACTACAGAAACACTTCCAACCAAACCAGGGTCTCTTGCTGGTACACACTACAGAAACACTTCCAACCAAACCAGGGTCTCTTGCTGGTACACACTACAGACACACTGTTAACCAAACCAGGGTCTCTTGCTGGTACACACTACAGAAACACTTCCAACCAAACCAGGGTCTCTAGCTGATACACACCACAGACACACTGTTAACCAAACCAGGGTCTCTAGCTGATACACACCACAGACACACTTCCAACCAAACCAGGGTCTCTTGCTGGTACACACTACAGAAACACTTCCAACCAAACCAGGGTCTCTTGCTGGTACACACTACAGAAACACTTCCAACCAAACCAGGGTCTCTTGCTGGTACACACTACAGAAACACTTCCAACCAAACCAGGGTCTCTAGCTGATACACACTACAGAAACACTTCCAACCAAACCAGGGTCTCTAGCTGATACACACTACAGAAACACTTCCAACCAAACCAGGGTCTCTAGCTGATACACACTACAGAAACACTTCCAACCAAACCAGGGTCTCTTGCTGATACACACTACAGAAACACTTCCAACCAAACCAGGGTCTCTAGCTGATACACACCACAGACACACTGTTAACCAAACCAGGGTCTCTAGCTGATACACACCACAGAAACACTGTTAACCAAACCAGGGTCTCTAGCTGATACACACCACAGAAACACTGTTAACCAAACCAGGGTCTCTAGCTGATACACACCACAGAAACACTGTTAACCAAACCAGGGTCTCTAGCTGATACACACTACAGAAACACTGTTAACCAGCCCAGGGCCCTAGCTGATACACACTACAGAAACACTGTTAACCAGCCCAGCGCCCCTAGCTGATACACACTACAGAAACGCTGTTAACCAGCCCAGGGCCCCTAGCTGATACACACTACAGAAACACTGTTAACCAGCCCAGGGCCCCTAGCTGATACACACCACAGAAACACTGTTAACCAGCCCAGGGGCCCCTAGCTGATACACAGTTGCATTTAAGGGAAACTACAGTGATTCTTCCTGTAGCATGTTGAGTTTATTGTGGTAGATGGTGGCAAATTGTGGTAAATTGTGGTAAATTGCATCATTCTGGCAACAATGGGCCGACACTTAAATAACGACCCCGTAACCTGTGGTGTGGTACGTCGCAACTTTTAAAAGAAAGAACCCACAATTCTGTCATTTTGTAGATTTTTTCCCAGACCTCAAAAGTGGTCTCCCGGTGTGGTTTTGGGAGGATAAAAAACAGAACAGTTTCTAAGTGATTTTTCTATGGCCTCCTCCATCAGACAGCATTGAAGGAGAGCTGAGTGGTAGGACTGTAGAGTTTGTCCAACCTGTTATTACTAGCAGATATATCAGAGAGCACATGTTTCCCATGCCAATAAAGCCCTTGAATTGAATTGAATTGAGAGAGAGCATAGTTTCTCTTCTGCACACATACTACTGTAGGCCAGTTGAGGTAGGCCAGTTGAGAACACCTTTATTTAACCAGGTAGGCCAGTTGAGAACACCTTTATTTAACCAGGTAGGCCAGTTGAGAACACCTTTATTTAACCAGGTAGGCCAGTTGAGAACACCTTTATTTAACCAGGTAGGCCAGTTGAGAACACCTTTATTTAACCAGGTAGGCCAGTTGAGAACACCTTTATTTAACCAGGTAGGCCAGTTGAGAACACCTTTATTTAACCAGGTAGGCCAGTTGAGAACACCTTTATTTAACCAGGTAGGCCAGTTGAGAACACCTTTATTTAACCAGGTAGGCCAGTTGAGAACACCTTTATTTAACCAGGTAGGCCAGTTGAGAACACCTTTATTTAACCAGGTAGGCCAGTTGAGAACAAGTTCTCATTTACAACTGCGACCTGGCCAAGATAAAGCAAAGCAGTGTGAAAAGACAACAACACAGAGTTACACATGGAATAAACATGGAATAAACAATAAACAAGCCAATAACACAATAAACAAGTCAATGACACAGTAGAATAAAATAAAGTCGATATACATTGTGTGCAAAAGGCATGAGGAGGTAGGCAATAAATAGGCCATAGGAGCGAATAATTACAATTTAGCAGATTAACACTGGAGTGATAAATGAGCAGATGATGATGTGCAAGTAGTGATACTGGTGTGCAAAAGAGCTGAAAAATAAATACATGTAAAATGTCAATGTATGTGTGAGGGGGGAAGAGGGAGAAGCAGAGAGAGAGAAACAGAGAGAGAGAAGAGAGAGGGTAAGAGGAACAGGTGTGGAGGAGAGCGAGAGAGAGAGACAGACAAAGAGAGGGTAAGAGGAACAGGTGTGGAGGAGAGCGAGAGAGAGAGACAGACAAAGAGAGGGTAAGAGGAACAGGTGGGGAGGAGAGTGAGAGAGAGACAGACAGAGAGAGGGTAAGAGGAACAGGTGTGGAGGAGAGCGAGAGAGAGAGACAGACAAAGAGAGGGTAAGAGGAACAGGTGTGGAGGAGAGCGAGAGAGAGAGACAGACAGAGAGAGGGTAAGAGGAACAGGTGTGGAGGAGAGCGAGAGAGAGAGACAGACAGAGAGAGGGTAAGAGGAACAGGTGGGGAGGAGAGCGAGAGAGAGAGACAGACAGAGAGAGGGTAAGAGGAACAGGTGGGGAGGAGAGCGAGAGAGAGAGACAGACAGAGAGGGGGTAAGAGGAACAGGTGTGGAGGAGAGCGAGAGAGAGAGACAGACAAAGAGAGGGTAAGAGGAACAGGTGGGGAGGAGAGTGAGAGAGAGACAGACAGAGAGAGGGTAAGAGGAACAGGTGTGGAGGAGAGCGAGAGAGAGAGACAGACAAAGAGAGGGTAAGAGGAACAGGTGTGGAGGAGAGCGAGAGAGAGAGACAGACAGAGAGAGGGTAAGAGGAACAGGTGTGGAGGAGAGCGAGAGAGAGAGACAGACAGAGAGAGGGTAAGAGGAACAGGTGGGGAGGAGAGCGAGAGAGAGAGACAGACAGAGAGAGGGTAAGAGGAACAGGTGGGGAGGAGAGCGAGAGAGAGAGACAGACAGAGAGGGGGTAAGAGGAACAGGTGTGGAGGAGAGCGAGAGAGAGAGACAGACAAAGAGAGGGTAAGAGGAACAGGTGTGGAGGAGAGCGAGAGAGAGAGACAGACAGAGAGAGGGTAAGAGGAACAGGTGGGGAGGAGAGCGAGAGAGAGAGACAGACAGAGAGGGGGTAAGAGGAACAGGTGTGGAGGAGAGCGAGAGAGAGAGACAGACAGAGAGGGGGTAAGAGGAACAGGTGTGGAGGAGAGCGAGAGAGAGAGACAGACAGAGAGAGGGTAAGAGGAACAGGTGTGGAGGAGAGCGAGAGAGAGAGACAGACAGAGAGGGGGTAAGAGGAACAGGTGGGGAGGAGAGCGAGAGAGAGAGACAGACAGAGAGAGGGTAAGAGGAACAGGTGTGGAGGAGAGCGAGAGAGAGAGACAGACAGAGAGGGGGTAAGAGGAACAGGTGGGGAGGAGAGCGAGAGAGAGAGACAGACAGAGAGAGGGTAAGAGGAACAGGTGTGGAGGAGAGCGAGAGAGAGAGACAGACAAAGAGAGGGTAAGAGGAACAGGTGTGGAGGAGAGCGAGAGAGAGAGACAGACAGAGAGAGGGTAAGAGGAACAGGTGGGGAGGAGAGCGAGAGAGAGAGACAGACAGAGAGGGGGTAAGAGGAACAGGTGTGGAGGAGAGCGAGAGAGAGAGACAGACAGAGAGGGGGTAAGAGGAACAGGTGTGGAGGAGAGCGAGAGAGAGAGACAGACAGAGAGAGGGTAAGAGGAACAGGTGTGGAGGAGAGCGAGAGAGAGAGACAGACAGAGAGGGGGTAAGAGGAACAGGTGGGGAGGAGAGCGAGAGAGAGAGACAGACAGAGAGAGGGTAAGAGGAACAGGTGTGGAGGAGAGCGAGAGAGAGAGACAGACAGAGAGGGGGTAAGAGGAACAGGTGGGGAGGAGAGCGAGAGAGAGAGACAGACAGAGAGAGGGTAAGAGGAACAGGTGTGGAGGAGAGCGAGAGAGAGAGAGAGAGAGAGAGAGAGAGAGAGAGAGAGAGAGAGAGAGAGAGAGAGAGAGAGAGAGAGAGAGAGAGAGAGAGAGAGAGAGAGAGAGAGAGAGAGAGAGAGAGAGAGAGAGAGAGAGAGAGAGAGAGAGAGAGAGAGAGGGTGGTAACAACCCATTCATTTTGTTTCATAACTAAACTCTCAATCACCTTTTTACCAGGACAAGTATCTTTCTCCCACCGTGCTTGAGGCTTGGTGCTTTGTGGCCTCTGAGGATCGAGTTAAGCCTGGAGCTGGAGAGGAGAACATTATGATAGTGATCTTGAAACCCAGGATCAAAGATCCTAAAGCTCATAGAGAGGACTGTTCTGTGATAGCACAGAGAGAGAGAGGCTGTTCACTTAGCGTCTACATCCTCACAGAAATTATTAGGAGGTCAAGATTTCAATGATGGACTGACTCATCTCCTCTCCTCTCCTGATCCCCCCTCTCCTCTCCTATTGCCCTCTCTCATTTCCTCTACTCTCCTCTCCCGATACCCCCTCTCCTCTCCGATTGCCCTCTCTCATTTCCTCTCCTCTCCTCTTTCTCTTCCCCCCTCATTTCCTCTACTCTCCTCTCCTGATCTCCCCTCTCCTCTCCTCTCCTATTGCCCTCTCTCATTTCCTCTCCTCTTTCCTCTCTCATTTCCTCTCCTCTTTCCTCTCTCATTTCCTCTCCTCTTCCCTCTCTCATGTCCTCTCCTCTTCCCTCTCTCATTTCCTCTCCTCTTCCCTCTCTCATCTCCTCTCCTCTTCCCTCTCTCATTTCCTCTCCTCTTTCCTCTCTCATTTCCTCTCCTCTTCCCTCTCTCATTTCCTCTCCTCTTCCCTCTCTCATTTCCTCTCCTCTTCCGTCTCTCATTTCCTCTCCTATTGCCCTCTCTCATTTCCTCTACTCTCCTCTCCTCTCTTGGCCCTGGGGCTACTTGCGTGTCAATCGGTTTCTCGCCTCAGAAATGAAGAGATGTATCCCTGGAAGCCGGTGGCAGGCGCTGGGCTCAGACATGGCTTCTATTCATTAGAGTATTGTTGAGGTTAAGGTTTTAGCTCAGGGGGAAGAATTAGATGCAACACAAAGGAGAGGTCAGGAAAACCAAAACCAGTCCCAAACAGCACCTTATTCCCTACATAGTGAACTCATTTTGCTAGAGCCCCTTACGTTTCCTGGTCAAAGAGTGTGTCCTATATAGGGAACACAGTGCCATTTGGGATGCAGACACACCAGAGTGAGGGGACGTCTGATTGAAGTAGGGGTGGAGGTGTCTGGGTTTTAATAGCTCTCTCCCTTTGCTACCAGGCTCCTCTTTAATATGTCATAGAAATGGGTTCCAAGGATTGGTTGATGAATCTGTGTATAAAAAATGGCACCCTATTCCCTATGCCCATAGGACTCTGGACAAAATTAGTGTATTATATAGGGAATAGGGTTCCATAGGGCTCTGGTCTAAAGTAATGCACTATATATAGGGAATAGGGTTCTATAGTGCTCTGGACTAAAGTAGTGCACTATGTAGGGAATAGGGTCCCATAGGACTCTGGTCTAAAGTAGTGCACTATATAGGGAATAGGGTTCCTTAGGGCTCTGGTCTAAAGTAGTGACCTATATAGGGAATAGGGTTCAATTTGGGACCCTTCCCTAGATCTCCTCACGCCGTTCACTTTTTCTCTCTGCAGCTCCAACTCCAATGTCTTCATAGTTCATTATTTCTTTACGTATTCTAGCATGTTCTTTGGCATTAACGGTTAATTATTTAATTGTCTATCAGTGTGATTGATTTCCACAGCAACGTGATGTCTATCAATGTAACCGGCAAGTAATTAAAGAGACAACTGAATATTTCTACAGCCTCCGGGCGAGAAGGATATCATTATTTTCTAGTGGATTTAATTATACACTACAGTGGCCATGATGATTTGTTGGAGCTACTGAAATTGCATGTACGAGTCTGAATAACACACACACACACACAAACACAGACACACAAACACACACACAGACACACACCAGCTAGATCTCTCAAGATTCACTTTGAAATCGGACATCCACCCATGTCCTGAGGACATCGGGAGATGCCTTCAGAAGCTGCCAACAGCAGCAACGGCGAGCACAATCACCATCAAGTAGGATTGGGAGGGTGGATGGGCGTGGTGGGTGGGGATATTGGATGGGTGTGGTGGATGGGGATGGTGGATGGGGATGGTGATGGGGTGGTGGATGGGGATGGTGGATTGGGATAGTGGATGGGTGTGGTGAATGGGGTGGTGGATGGGGATAGTGGATGGGATGGTGGATGGGGATGGTGGATGGGCGGTGTGGATGGGGATGGGGATAGTGGATGGGGATGGTGGATGGGGGTGGTGGATGGGGATAGTGGATGGGATGGTGGATGGGGATAGTGGTTGGGGTGGTGGATGGGGATGGTGGATGGGCGGTGTGGATGGGGATGGGGATAGTGGATGGGATGGTGGATGGGGATGGTGGATGGGCGGTGTGGATGGGGATAGGATAGTGGATGGGGATGGTGGATGGGGGTGGTGGATGGGGATAGTGGATGGGGTGGTGGATGGGGTGGTGGATGGGGGATGGTGGATGGGGATAGTTGATGGGATGGTGGATGGGGATGGTGGATGGGGATAATGGGGGTTTTGGATGGGGGTGGTGGATGGGCGGTGTGGATGGGGATAGTGGATGGGGATGGTGGATGGGATAGTGGATGGGGGTGGTGGATGGGGATAGTGTTTGGGGGTGGTGGATGGGGATAGTGGATGGGATGGTGGATGGGCGGTGAGGATGGGGATGGTGGATGGGGATAGTGGATGGGGGTGTTGGATGGGGATAGTGGATGGGATGGTGGATGGGTGGTGAGGATGGGGATGGTGGATGGGGATAGTGGATGGGGATGGTGGATGGGGTGGTGGATGGGGATAGTGGATGGGGATGGGGATAGTGGATGGGGATGGGGATAGTGGATGGGGTTAACTCTTAACCAGCAGCAAGTGGCTCAACCAATCAACCGTGAGCATCCAATCAAAAACAACTTCAAAATGTGAAATGTAAAGGAACTATCCCACACAACAACCTAAAACAAAGCTTGAAACAAAAAGACAGAAAGGAAAAACTATCTCCACCAATCAGATTCAAAACACCATACTGATTTGCAACCAGACTGGACCGAGCAAGCTAATTGTGTTTGTGTGGTTGTGTGGGGTTGTGTGTGGTTGTGTGGTTGTGTGGTTGTGTGGTTTTGTGTGTGTGTGGTTGTGTGTCTGGTTGTGTGGTTGTGTGTGTGGTTGTGTGGTTGTGTGGGTATGTGTGGTTGTGTGTGTGTGGTTGTGTGTGTGGTTGTGTGGTTGTGTGTGTGGTTGTGTGGTTGTGTGTGTGGTTATGTGGTTGTGTGGTTGTGTGGTTGTGTGGTTGTGTGTGTGGTTGTGAGTGTGGTTCTGTGGTTGTGTGTGTGGTTGTGTGTGTGGTTGTGTGGTTCTCTTTCTCTCTCTCCACCACCTCAATCTAATGAGGACCGTTGTCAGAAGCACAAAAGAAAATGACAACAAATTAAATGAGCCATTGAGACCTCCTCTGGTTATCTGTAGTGGCTCTTCCAGCACGGTGCAGATGGTCCTCTTGGCAACGTTAAGCCCCACTCCAGAAGGGTACAGGCTGGACCTTTGTGTGGCCCGGCAACCCCTCTGCCTCTCTCTGGGGCCTCACCCCCCAAATGGCAACCCTATTCCCTATCTAGAGCTTTTGACCAGGACCCATAGGGCTCAAGACCATAGACCAGATGGTTCAAGACAAAATAGCCTAATTAAAAAATATATATTAAAAGCATCTAATCAACAATGGCATTGTTTTCAATTAACATTGACAGCAAATACATAGATAAATATTTACATACAAGTTTATATTGAAAAATATCAAGGAGATTTCATGCCGTAACCCTCATTTTAAACAACATGGTATTCACTAAATTGTTGGTTTATATTTAGGTTCATCTTTCAGAGGTTGTCTCTATTTTTAACATAAAATCATCTTCTTTAATCAGAGATAATTACAGACACCTGTGATAATCTGATGTAGAGGGACAGAGATCATTACAGACACCTGTGATAATCTGATGTAGAGGGACAGAGATCATTACAGACACCTGTGATAATCTGATGTAGAGGGCCAGAGATAATTAAACCCCTGTGATAATCTGATGTAGAGGGACAGAGATCATTACAGACACCTGTGATAATCTGATGTAGAGGGACAGAGATCATTACAGACACCTGTGATAATCTGATGTAGAGGGACAGAGATCATTACAGACACCTGTGATAATCTGATGTAGAGGGCCAGAGATAATTAAACCCCTGTGATAATCTGATGTAGAGGGACAGAGATCATTACAGACACCTGTGATAATCTGATGTAGAGGGACAGAGATCATTACAGACACCTGTGATAATCTGATGTAGAGGGACAGAGATCATTACAGACACCTGTGATAATCTGATGTAGAGGGACAGAGATCATTACAGACACCTGTGATAATCTGATGTAGAGGGCCAGAGATAATTACAGACACCTGTGATAATCTGAAGCAGAGGGCCAGAGATAATTGAACCCCTGTGATAATCTGAAGTAGAGGGACAGATATAATTACACCCCTGTGATAATCTGAAGTAGAGGGCCAGAGATAATTACAGACACCTGTGATAATCTGAAGTAGAGGACCAGAGATAATTACACCCCTGTGATAATCTGAAGTAGAGGGCCAGAGATAATTACACCCCTGTGATAATCTGAAGTAGAGGGCCAGAGATAATTACACCCCTGTGATAATCTGAAGTAGAGGGCCAGAGATAATTACAGACACCTGTGGTATTCTGAAGTACCCAAAATAGCCACTAGATGTCTCATCTCAGCATTATAGATTACATACAATCTTTGAATTATACCACAATGTATACGTGTATCCAGTAATATACCCTCCCATTGCAACCTTATGCAGGCCTGATTTTATTTGGCTGGCTAGCTAGTTAGCTGGTTAATGGTATTCACATCACTGTATTTTTGTTTAACCTGTCCCGGTTCCTGAAAGGATGTGGACTGCGGTGTGAGTGACAGAGGCTCGCCTCGTATGGGCCGGTTTAGATGTGGTGGTCTAGGCCCCTTAGTTCCAGTGAAGGGAAATCTTAACTCTACAACATTCAATGCCATTCTAGAAGATTCTGTGCTTCCAACTTTCTGGCAACAGTTTGGGGGAAGGCCCTTTCCTGTTTCAGCATGACAATGCCCCCGTGCACAAAGCGAGGTCCATACAGAAATGGAGAACTTGACTGTCCTGCATAGAACCCTGACCTCAACCCCATTAAACACCTTCGGGATGAATTGGAAAGCCGACTGCGAGCTAGGCCTAATCGCCCAGCATCAGTCCCTGACCTCACTGATGCTCTTGTGGCTGAATGGGAAGTAAGTCCCCGCAGCAATGTTCCAACATCTAGTGGAAATCATTTTCCAGGAAGAGTGGAGGCTGTTATAGCAGCAAAGGGGAGGGGGACCAACTCCATATTAATGGTCATGATTTTGGAATGAGATTTCGACTAGAGCAGGTGTCCACATACTTTTGATCATACAGTGTATCTACCTCAATTACTTCGTAATCAATTACTCCCCACATCGACTCGGTTATCGTTACTCAATTGTGTATCTTCTACATATATATCTCTCTGCGTTATTGGAAGGGTCCGTAAGTAAGCATTTCACTACTAGTCTATACCTGTTGTATACCAAGCATGTGACAAATAATATAGTGTGTGTAACCAATGAGACGCAAACATATTAACGCACCAGGCGTCACTTAAAAATGGGGAGAGCTGGCAACCTACATCAGCATGTGTTCCTGTCCACACGGGGCCTGGTTGTTTCGGAGATATAATGACCCTCGGGAAGATCCACGGGCCTGCTACAAAGAAGCGGTCACGTATGTAGCTAACATCATCTGTTGGGGAAGAGGGGTCCCAGTGTGTGTGTGTGTGTGTGTGTGTGTGTGTGTGTGTGTGTGTGTGTGTGTGTGTGTGTGTATGTGTGTGCGTGCACCACTTTAAGGTCCATCGGCCGAACTCATAGCGCTCTGGTAAAAAGTAGTGCAATATAAAGGGAAAAGGGTCCCATTTGGGAAACAGCCCCTTGACAGGGGTGCAGGGTTTGCCTACCATTAAAACCTAGGAATAGGTGGAATCCCTCAGCATTATGAGCTCCCAGCATTATGATCCCTCAGCATTATGAGTTCCCAGCTTTATGAGTTCCCAGTATTATGATCCCTCAGCATTATGAGTTCCCAGCATTATGAGTTCCCAGCATTATGATCCCTCAGCATTATGATCCCTCAGCATTATGAGTTCCCAGCATTATGAGTTCCCAGCATTATGATCCCCCAGCTTTATGAGTTCCCAGCAATATAATCCCTCAGCATTATGATCCCTCAGCATTATGTTCCCTCAGCATTATGCTCCCTCAGCATTATGTTCCCTCAGCATTATTCTCCCTCAGCATTATGTTCCCTCAGCATTATGATCCCTCAGCATTATGAGTTCCCAGCATTATGATCCCTCAGCATTATGAGTTCCCAGCATTATGATCCCCCAGCATTATGATCCCCCAGCATTATGATCCCCCAGCATTATGATCCCTCAGCATTATGAGTTCCCAGCATTATGATCCCTCAGCATTATGAGTTCCCAGCTTTATGAGTTCCCAGCTTTATGATCCCCCAGCTTTATGAGTTCCCAGCAATATAATCCCTCAGCATTATGATCCCTCAGCATTATGTTCCCTCAGCATTATGCTCCCTCAGCATTATGTTCCCTCGGCATTATGAGTTCCCAGCATTATGATCCCTCAGCATTATGATCCCCCAGCATTATGATCCCTCAGCATTATGAGTTCCCAGCATTATGATCCCTCAGCATTATGATCCCCCAGCATTATGATCCCCCAGCATTATGATCCCTCAGCATTATGAGTTCCCAGCATTATGATCCCTCAGCATTATGAGTTCCCAGCTTTATGAGTTCCCAGCTTTATGATCCCCCAGCTTTATGAGTTCCCAGCAATATAATCCCTCAGCATTATGATCCCTCAGCATTATGTTCCCTCAGCATTATGCTCCCTCAGCATTATGTTCCCTCGGCATTATGAGTTCCCAGCATTATGATCCCTCAGCATTATGTTCCCTCGGCATTATGAGTTCCCAGCTTTATGAGTTCCCAGCTTTATGATCCCCCAGCTTTATGAGTTCCCAGCAATATAATCCCTCAGCATTATGATCCCTCAGCATTATGCTCCCTCAGCATTATGTTCCCTCGGCATTATGAGTTCCCAGCATTATGATCCCTCAGCATTATGTTCCCTCGGCATTATGAGTTCCCAGCATTATGATCCCTCAGCATTATGATCCCTCAGCATTATGAGTTCCCAGCTTCATGAGTTCCCAGCTTTATGATCCCCCAGCTTTATGAGTTCCCAGCAATATAATCCCTCAGCATTATGATCCCTCAGCATTATGTTCCCTCAGCATTATGCTCCCTCAGCATTATGCTCCCTCAGCATTATGATCCCTCAGCATTATGATCCCTCAGCATTATGATCCCTCAGCATTATGTTCCCTCAGCATTATGATCCCTCAGCATTATGATCCCTCAGCATTATGATCCCTCAGCATTATGCTCCCTCAGCATTATGATCCCTCAGCATTATGTTCCCTCAGCATTATGCTCCCTCAGCATTATGTTCCCTCAGCATTATGAGTTCCCAGCATTATGATCCCCCAGCATTATGATCCCCCAGCATTATGAGTTCCCAGCTTTATGAGTTCACAGCCTGTACAGAGAGCCATTACTTAGGCTGTGAAAATCACACCAGACAGAGTCAAAGGGGAATGGCTATACATGCATGGGTAATTCCACCAAACTGTTTTCAGCCTATGAGCATTTTCGCCTGGTTTAGCCAGTGATCCCAGCAGATGATATCATGGCTGTCAACAGACACCACAACCACCTATACCAAGTTAACTTGTGTCCTCTTGCAACCGCCTGCTTGCTGTTTCTCCACCAGACCTGGGTTCAAGTACTCTTTGAAATCCTTTCAAATTATGTATTTGTGCTTGATGGAGTTTACCTGGCCCAATGGAACCAACATAACAGTCACAAAAGAAGTCCAAACACCACCCCCATCTGGCAATCCAGCCAAGATTTAAAAAAAAAACATTTGAAGGATTTCAAATAGTATTTGAACCCAGGGAAGTTCTCCACTAGTGCTGCAAGACTACATTTGACTATGTATTAAGTGTCGGCAGCAGCAGCAGATACATGAACCTCATGCTCAGGCCCCGTTGTTAATAATCTGCTGTGAGAATTAGCATTAAGGCTTTAATAAAAGGCCAGCGTGTTGACTGATAGAGGAGGAGAACAACCATGACCTCATCACTTCATCCTGCCTGCCCGAGGAGGCCTGGAGCACTGAGACAGCAGGGAGGAACACACACACACACACACACTATCAACCCCCTGCCATCTACCTATCCCTTCTCTACTCAGCCATGGGCAGATGGGTGAGGGATGGGGGATATGTGTGTGTGGGGGGGGTGGGGGGGGGGTGGACAGATGGGTGGTGAGAGAGTGGTGATTGTCATGGTAATGAGAGCTAACCCCTTTGAACAGTGAAGGGTCTTTTCACCGTCTCCTGTCATCAGCTTGCCTTTTTATTTATTTCAACAGACCGACCCATCCCGCCACATGTGGTGCTGCCTGCATGATCTGCTTGTTATTCTGTCCCTTGTCTCTCTCTTTCTCTCTCTCTCTTTCTCTCTCTCTTAATTGACCCCTTCCCCTTTTCAGCACACAGCGCTGATTACTTGGGGTTGAAGTCAATTTAAATCAGAACAGATGCTTTCTTCAGAGAGAGGCCACTGTAAATGAGAGGCTTTCTTCAGAGAGAGGCCACTGTAAATGAGAGGCTTTCTTCAGAGAGAAGCCACTGTAAATGAGAGGCTTTCTTCAGAGAGAAGCCGCTGTAAATGAGAGTCTTTCTTCAGAGAGAAGCCGCTGTAAATGAGAGTCTTTCTTCAGAGAGAAGCCACTGTAAATGAGAGTCTTTCTTCAGAGAGAAGCCACTGTAAATGAGAGGCTTTCTTCAGAGAGAAGACAACCTAAATGCACAACTTGGATAAAACAAACGTATTCCTTTCATCTCCTAATGGAGCAATGGGCAGTGTCACACTGGGCAGCGTAGCCTAGTGGTTAGAGCGTTGGACTAGTAACCGGAAGGTTGCGAGTTCAAACCCCCAACTGACAAGGTACAAATCTGTCGTTCTGCCCCTGAACAGGCAGTTCACCCACTGTTCCTAGGCCATCATTGAAAATAAGAATGTGTCCTTAACTGACTTGCCTGGTTAAATAAAGGTTAAATAATTTTTTTTGCAAATAAAACATTCATACAAAATAAAGACACGCATTTCATAACAAACAAAACCCCACTAAATCTAAGATTTAACAAAGTTAGCATTAGCAGATCTACTATCTATCTAACACCACCTATCGTGTCAACAGGCACAGCATACAGTAACCCACATCTCCTAAAGATAGATTCAGCGATACAAAGTTAGCATTAGCAGATCTACTATCTATCTAACACCACCTATCGTGTCAACAGGCACAGCATACAGTAACCCACATCTCCTAAAGATAGATTCAGCGATACAAAGTTAGCATTAGCAGATCTACTATCTATCTAACACCACCTATCGTGTCAACAGGCACAGCATACAGTAACCCACATCTCCTAAAGATAGATTCAGCGATACAAAGTTAGCATTAGCAGATCTACTATCTATCTAACACCACCTATCGTGTCAACAGGCACAGCATACAGTAACCCACATCTCCTAAAGATAGATTCAGCGATACAAAGTTAGCATTAGCAGATCTACTATCTATCTAACACCACCTATCGTGTCAACAGGCACAGCATACAGTAACCCACATCTCCTAAAGATAGATTCAGCGATACAAAGTTAGCATTAGCAGATCTACTATCTATCTAACACCACCTATCGTGTCAACAGGCACAGCATACAGTAACCCACATCTCCTAAAGATAGATTCAGCGATACAAAGTTAGCATTAGCAGATCTACTATCTATCTAACACCACCTATCGTGTCAACAGGCACAGCATACAGTAACCCACATCTCCTAAAGATAGATTCAGCGATACAAAGTTAGCATTAGCAGATCTACTATCTATCTAACACCACCTATCGTGTCAACAGGCACAGCATACAGTAACCCACATCTCCTAAAGATAGATTCAGCGATACAAAGTTAGCATTAGCAGATCTACTATCTATCTAACACCACCTATCGTGTCAACAGGCACAGCATACAGTAACCCACATCTCCTAAAGATAGATTCAGCGATACAAAGTTAGCATTAGCAGATCTACTATCTATCTAACACCACCTATCGTGTCAACAGGCACAGCATACAGTAACCCACATCTCCTAAAGATAGATTCAGCGATACAAAGTTAGCATTAGCAGATCTACTATCTATCTAACACCACCTATCGTGTCAACAGGCACAGCATACAGTAACCCACATCTCCTAAAGATAGATTCAGCGATACAAAGTTAGCATTAGCAGATCTACTATCTATCTAACTTCCGCAACAACAAGAAACACGTAGAGAAAGGCCAATCTTCTCCTCGCTGAGTTTAAGGACAGTGCTTTGACTTACATCCGTGTCTGCCAAGCGACCTCTCATGTCTCCAGCTGGAGCCGGATTACGACCCAAAGGGTCCATGGATAAACTGTGGCTTCCAGCTTAAGAAGGGGCATTGTGGTTATCGGTGTCTTGGCAAAGGGCACAGCCAGCCAAGACTTCCAGTGGAGCCGAGTGAGTAACTGACATGGCCCTCGGACGGCACCGTGCCAAGAGTCAATAACGATTCAGCCGCTAGACAACACAACAGAACCCGTTTAGTCACAGTTATGCTGTTACTTTTAGTGCACTTTTTAAAAATTTTAAATAGAATAACTGGTTTAAAATTAAGTTTGGTGAGAAATCTGTAGTTTCTAACTTCTATAAACAACGTAGATATTTGTTGCTGGTAGATCTATAGG
Organism: Oncorhynchus kisutch; assembly: GCF_002021735.2. Lineage (NCBI taxonomy): Eukaryota > Metazoa > Chordata > Actinopteri > Salmoniformes > Salmonidae > Oncorhynchus > Oncorhynchus kisutch. Next base: position 5,516,367 of record NC_034179.2, on the reverse strand, counting down.
ACACCCTAGTCTAGAAATGTCTAACGTATTGTGTTATGTGGGCACTGTAGAAGACGTACGGAGTTCTTTCTCACCTCCACAGACCACTGATTGTCTTCCCAGCAGAGCCTAAATCACAGCTCTGTGTGGCAGACAGGTATGGATTGACAGTGGTCTGTGCAGTGTGGGATGGGTGGCAGTGTGGGGTGGGTGGCAGTGTGGGATGGATGGCAGTGTGGGGTGGGTGGCAGTGGGGGGTGGGTTGCAGTGTGGGGTGGCAGTGTGGGTTGCAGTGGGGGGTGGGTTGCAGTGTGGGGTGGGTTGCAGTGTGGGGTGGGTAGCAGTGTGGGGTGGGTTGCAGTGTGGGGTGGGGTGGGTTGCAGTGTGGGGTGGGTAGCAGTGTGGGGTGGGTTGCAGTGTGGGGTGGGTAGCAGTGTGGGGTGGGTAGCAGTGTGGGGTGGGGTGGGTTGCAGTGTGGGGTGGGTAGCAGTGTGGGGTGGGTTGCAGTGTAGGGTGGGTTGCAGTGTGGGGTGGGTGGCAGTGTGGGGTGGGGTGGGGTGGGTTGCTGTGTGGGGTGGGTTGCAGTGTGGGGTGGGGTGGGGTGGGAGGCAGTGTGGGGTGGGGTGGGTTGCTGTGTGGGGTGGGTTGCAGTGTGGGGTGGGGTGGGAGGCAGTGTGGGGTGGGTTGCAGTGTGGGGTGGGTAGCAGTGTGGGGTGGGTTGCAGTGTGGGGTGGGTAGCAGTGTGGGGTGGGTTGCTGTGTGGGGTGGGTGGCAGTGTGGGGTGGGGTGGGGTGGGTTGCTGTGTGGGGTGGGTTGCAGTGTGGGGTGGGGTGGGGTGGGGTGGGTGGCAGGCTGTCTCTCTAAAACAGAGAGACAGACATGAGAATAAAAGATAGAGATGATAGGAGGGAGGAGGAGGAGGAAGAGGAAGATGAGGATGATGAGGAATAGGAAGATGATGAGGGTGATGAGGAAGAGGAGAAAGAGGAGGAGGAAGTGGAGGAAGAGGAGGAGGAGGAGGAAGAGGAGGAAGGAGAAGAAAACTCGAGGAAGGAGGAGGAAGAGGAGAAGAGAAGGAAGAGGTAGATGATAAGGGGGAGGAAGAGGCAGTGGAAGATGAGGAGGAGGAAGAGGAGGAGGAGGAAGAGGAAGAGAAGAGGGAGGAGGAGGTAGATGAAGAGGAGGGAGTGAAGGAGGAAGAGGAGGGTGAGGAGATGGAGGAGGAAGAGGAAGTTAAGGAGGTGGAGGAAGAGATAGGGATGATTTCAGCAGTGGACCATGAGAATGCTCATTGCATCGCACCATCAGCTGGGATGTATTTCATCAGCCCTCTGTGTGAGAATCATATCAACTCAAACACTCTAGAATCATATCATATCAACTCAAACACTCTAGAATCATATCATATCAACTCAAACACTCTAGAATCATATCATATCAACTCAAACACTCTAGAATCATATCATATCAACTCAAACACTCTAGAATCATATCATATCAACTCAAACACTCTAGAATCATATCATATCAACTCAAACACTCTAGAATCATATCATATCAACTCAAACACTCTAGCAAGCACCTGTGACAAACCGACAGACAGAGATATCAGCCAACATATCATCCTCAAGGTGATGGCTAGGGGGAAGCCATATGTTTCTTTCAGTGTCTTACTTCTTGGCAGCTGCTGTGATTTTGTGGATGGATGGTGTAGTCGGCCAGCGAGATGAATAAATAATAAAGTCGCGTACTACACTGCAACAACCTCTGTTTTCAATAAATACAACAGATGTGGATCAACAAGAAATATATATCTGGGTGCATTCCAAATAGCACCCTATCCCTACAAAGTCCACTACTTTTGAACTATATAGGGAATAGGGTGCTATTTGGTGCAGATCCTATCTCTTTATATCTTCACTCAGCCGTATGCTCCCCCCCCCCTAATGTAATCTGACCGAGAAGATCTGTGATTATGTTAACGTTGGAAATGAAATACGAGCACTTTCAACCAACAACACATGATTCTATTCCACAGTGTTTACATAAATACACAGGTGAATTAATTAACCACGTTACTTGTCAAGCTGTTCATTCATACAATCACTGTGTTGTCTGTGTTAATGCCTGGAGAATTAAAGAATTACAAATGTACTTGATAGATTACAAAGTTTTGGATTGTGGTCCAGTTCAATGTTTCTCAACCTACGGCCTGTGGACCTGTACCAGTTCCTGGGATGTTGCTGGCCAGTCCCTGAAATAGTTAACTGACTATAATGAAGTCAGTTCAATAGTTCTAAGCAGTCCCCCAAGTAGGCTTGTTGGCCCCTGACACAAGAGAGACCATAGCTTGTTGGCTCCTGACACAAGAGAGACCATAGCTTGTTGATCCCTGACACAAGAGAGACCATAGCTTGTTGATCCATGACACAAGAGAGACCATAGCTTGTTGGTCCATGACACAAGAGAGACCATAGCTTGTTGGTCCATGACACAAGAGAGACCATAGCTTGTTGGCCCCTGACACAAGAGAGACCATAGCATGTTGATCCCTGACACAAGAGAGACCATAGCTTGTTGATCCATGACACAAGAGAGATCTCTCCTTTATCTCAGTCCTTACCCCCCTCTCCGTGTCTCTCCACCCCAGTATAGATAGCTAGGTGGACCAGTCATAGTCAGAACATTCATCTTCAGATAGCTAGGTGGGACAACGACATATCACAGTCATAGTCAGTACATTCATCTCCAGATAGCTAGGTGGACCAGTCATAGTCAGTACATTCATCTTCAGATAGCTAGGTGGACCAGTCATAGTCAGTACATTCATCTCCAGATAGCTAGGTGGACCAGTCATAGTCAGTACATTCATCTCCAGATAGCTAGGTGGGACAACCACATATCACAGTCATAGTCAGTACATTCATCTCCAGATAGCTAGGTGGACAGTGTCAGTCCATGTTACTGAAGTCCCTGTTACTGTAGTCCATGTTACTGAAGTCCATGTTACTGTAGTCCCTGTTACTGTAGTCCATGTTACTGAAGTCCATGTTACTGTAGTCCATGTTACTGTAGTCCCTGTTACTGAAGTCCATGTCACTGTAGTCCATGTTAGTGTAGTCCATGTTACTATATTCCATGTTACTGCAGTCCATGTTACTGAAGTCCATGTTACTGTAGTCCCTGTTACTGAAGTCCATGTTACGGTAGTCCATGTTACTATATTCCATGTTACTGAAGTCCATGTTAGTGTAGTCCATGTTACTGTGGTCCATGTTACTGTGGTCCATGTTACTGAAGTCCATGTTAGTGTAGTCCATGTTACGGTAGTCCATGTTACTATATTCCATGTTACTGAAGTCCATGTTAGTGTAGTCCATGTTACTGTGGTCCATGTTACTGAAGTCCATGTTACTGTAGTCCATGTTACTGTAGTCCCTGTTACTGTAGACCATGTTACTGTATTCCATGTTACTCTAGTCAATGTCACTGAAGTCCCTGTTACTGTAGTCCCTGTTACTGTAGTCCATGTTACTGAAGTCCATGTTACTGTAGTCCATGTCACTGTAGTCCCTGTTACTGAAGTCCATGTCACTGTAGTCCATGTTAGTGTAGTCCATGTTACTATAGTCCATGTTACTGTAGTCCCTGTACTGAAGTCCATGTTACTGAAGACCATGTTACTGTAGTCCACGTTACTGTAGTCCATGTTACTGAAGCCCCTGTTACTGTAGTCCTTGTACTGAAGTCCATGTTACTGAAGACCATGTTACTGAAGCCCCTGTTACTGTAGTCCTTGTACTGAAGTCCATGTTACTGAAGACCATGTTACTGTAGTCCATGTTACTGTAGTCCATGTTACTGCAGTCCATGTTACTGCAGTCCATGTTACTGAAGTCCATGTTACTGAAGCCCATGTTACTGTAGTCCCTGTTACTGTGGTCCATGTTACTGAAGTCCTTGTTACTGTGGTCCATGTTACTGTGGTCCATGTTACTGTAGTCCATGTTACTGTAGTCCATGTTACTGTAGTCCATATTAGTGTAGTCCATGTTACTGTAGTCCATGTTACTGAAGTCCCTGTTACTGTAGTCCCTGTACTGAAGTCCATGTTACTGAAGACCATGTTACTGTAGTCCATGTTACTGTAGTCCATGTTACTACAGTCCATGTTACTGAAGCCCATGTTACTGTAGTCCCTGTTACTGTCATCCATGTTACTGTAATCCATGTTACTGTGGTCCATGTTACTGTAGTCCATGTTACTGTAGTCCCTGTTACTGTAGTCCATGTTACTGTAGCCCATGTTACTGTAGTCCCTGTTACTGTAGTCCATGTTACTGTAGCCCATGTTACTGTGGTCCATGTTACTGTAGTCCCTGTTACTGTGGTCCATGTTACTGTAGTCCCTGTTACTGAAGTCCATGTTACTATAGTCCATGTTACTGAAGTCCATGTTACTGTAGTCCCTGTTACTGTAGTCCCTGTTACTGTAGTCCATGTAATTGTAGTCCCTGTTACTGTAGTCCCTGTTACTGTAGTCCATGTTACTGAAGTCCATGTTATTGTAGTCCATGTTACTGTAGTCCATGTTACTGTAGTCCCTGTTACTGTAGTCCATGTTACTGTAATCCATGTTACTGTAGTCCCTGTTACTGTAGTCCCTGTTACTGTAGTCCATGTTACTGTAGTCCCTGTTACTGTAGTCCATGTTACTGTAGTCCATGTTACTGTAGTCCATGTTACTGTAGTCCATGTTACTACAGTCCATGTTACTGAAGCCCATGTTACTGTAGTCCCTGTTACTGTCATCCATGTTACTGTAATCCATGTTACTGTGGTCCATGTTACTGTAGTCCATGTTACTGTAGTCCCTGTTACTGTAGTCCATGTTACTGTAGCCCATGTTACTGTAGTCCCTGTTACTGTAGTCCATGTTACTGTAGCCCATGTTACTGTGGTCCATGTTACTGTAGTCCCTGTTACTGTCGTCCATGTTACTGTGGTCCATGTTACTGTAGTCCCTGTTACTGAAGTCCATGTTACTATAGTCCATGTTACTGAAGTCCATGTTACTATAGTCCATGTTACTGTAGTCCCTGTTACTGTAGTCCATGTTACTGTAGTCCCTGTTACTGTAGTCCATGTTACTGTAGTCCATGTTACTGTAGTCCCTGTTACTGTATTCCCTGTTACTGTAGTCCATGTTACTGTAGTCCCTGTTACTGTCATCCATGTTACTGTAATCCATGTTACTGTGGTCCATGTTACTGTAGTCCATGTTACTGTAGTCCCTGTTACTGTGGTCCATGTTACTGTAGCCCATGTTACTGTAGTCCCTGTTACTGTAGTCCATGTTACTGTAGCCCATGTTACTGTGGTCCATGTTACTGTAGTCCCTGTTACTGTCGTCCATGTTACTGTAGTCCCTGTTACTGTAGTCCATGTTACTGTAGTCCCTGTTACTATAGTCCATGTTACTGAAGTCCATGTTACTGTAGTCCCTGTTACTGTAGTCCCTGTTACTGTAGTCCATGTTACTGTAGTCCCTGTTACTGTAGTCCCTGTTACTGTAGTCCATGTTACTGAAGTCCATGTTACTGTAGTCCATGTTACTGTAGTCCATGTTACTGTAGCCCATGTTACTGTAATCCATGTTACTGTAGTCCCTGTTACTGTAGTCCCTGTTACTGTAGTCCATGTTACTGTAGTCCCTGTTACTGTAGTCCATGTTACTGTAGTCCATGTTACTGTAGTCCATGTTACTGTAGTCCATGTTACTACAGTCCATGTTACTGAAGTCCATGTTACTATAGTCCATGTTACTGAAGTCCATGTTACTATAGTCCATGTTACTGTAGTCCATGTTACTGTAGTCCATGTTACTGTAGTCCCTGTTACTGTAGTCCATGTTACTGTAGTCCCTGTTACTGTAGTCCCTGTTACTGTAGTCCCTGTTACTGTAGTCCATGTTACTGTAGTCCCTGTTACTGTAGTCCATGTTACTGTAGTCCCTGTTACTGTAGTCCATTTTACTGTAGTCCCTGTTACTGCAGTCCCTGTTACTGTAGTCCATGTTACTGCAGTCCCTGTTACTGTAGTCCATGTTACTGTAGTCCATGTTACTGCAGTCCCTGTTACTGTAGTCCCTGTTACTGTAGTCCATGTTACTGTAGTTCATGTTACTGTAGTCCCTGTTACTGCAGTCCCTGTTACTGTAGTCCCTGTTACTGTAGTCCATGTTACTGTAGTCCCTGTTACTGTAGTCCCTGTTACTGCAGTCCCTGTTACTGTAGTCCCTGTTACTGTAGTCCATGTTACTGTAGTCCATGTTACTGTAGTCCCTGTTACTGTAGTCCCTGTTACTGTAGTCCTTGTTACTGTAGTCCATGTTACTGCAGTCCCTGTTACTGTAGTCCCTGTTACTGTAGTCTATGTTACTGTAGTCCCTGTTACTGTAGTCCCTGTTACTGTAGTCCCTGTTACTGTAGTCCATGTTACTGTAGTCCCTGTTACTGTAGTCCCTGTTACTGTAGTCCCTGTTACTGTAGTCCCTGTTACTGTATTCCCTGTTACTGTAGTCCATGTTACAGCAGAAACGGACTCAACCACACAAAGCCCCTGCTGTCCCGTCTGAAACGGTTATGACAGTAATTTTATTTTCATGACATTCTTCATCCGTAACCGTGAGTTACACGGTTATACAGTAATTGTCCCAGCCCTAATCTGAGCCCAGATGAGAGTGTTTACTGAAGCTAAAGCTATAAATATTCATAGCAGGTCGTTGGAGCCTCCTGAAACCACTGAGCAAAGAACAGCCATTGGCCGTGAAATAACCCCCCCCCCCCCCCCCCCCCCCCACACACACACACACTTCTGTACAGTGGTGTGAAATGTACAGCCACTTATAAAGATTAGTGATGCACCATGCCCAAGGCTCCCTGCACTGCACTTCATCCATCCCCCTCCTTCCACCATCCTCCTTCCTCCCTCCATCCTCTCTCTCTCTCTCCCTCCCTCCTCTCTCCCTCCATCCAACACCCTCCCTCCCTCCCTCCACCATCCTCCATCCTCTACCATCCATCTTCTCCATCCCTCCCTCCTCCCTTTCCTTCCATCCGTCCCTCCTCCCTTTCCTACCTCCCTCACTCCTCCCTCCTCACTTTCATCCCTCCTTTTCTCCCTCCCTCCTTCCTCCCAACTCCCTTTCATCCCTCCTTCCATCCCTCCTTCCTTCCATCCCTCCTTCCTCCCTCCTCCCTCCCTCCTCTCCCTCCCTCCCTCCCTCCCTCCCTCCCTCCCTCCCTCCCTCCCTCTTCCATCCCTCCTTCCTCCCTCCCTCCCATCCCTCCCTCCCTCCCATCCTCCCTCCCTCCCTCCCTCCCTCCCTCCCTCCCTCCCTCCCTCCCTCCCTCCCTCCCTCCCTCCCTCCCTCCCTCCCTCCTCCCTTTCCTCCATCCATCCTTTACCATGCTCCTCCTCCTCCTTCTTCCTCCTCCCTCCATTGTGAAATGCTCCAAGGCCCTGATAACACTTTAAAGCAGAACACATATACAAAAGAAAGCCTCATTTAATTCAATGTTTATGTTTATTTACATACAGCTGAAGTCGGAAGTTCACATTCACTTAGGTTGGAGTCATTAAAACTTGTTTTTTCAACCAATCCACAAAATTCTTGTTAACAAACTATAGTTTTGGCAAGTCGGTTAGGACATCTACATTATGCATGACACAAGTCATTTTTCCAACAATTGTTTACAGACAGATTATTTCACTTATAATTCACTGTAACACAATTCCACTGGGTCAGAAGTTTACATACACTAAGTTGACTGTGCCTTTAAACAGCTTGGAAATGATGTCAAGACTTTAGAAGCTTCTGATAGGCTTATTGACATAATGTGAGACAATTGGAGGTGTACCTGTGGATGTATTTCAAGGCCTACCTTCAAACTTAGTGCCTCTTTGCTTGACATCATGGGATGATCAAAAGAAATCAGCCAAGACCTCAGAGAAAAGATTGTAGACCTCCACAAGTCTGGTTCATCCTGGGGAGTATTTTACAAATGCCTGAATGTACCACGTTCATCTGTACAAACATGCAAGTATAAACACCATGGGACTACGCAGCCGTCACACCGCTCAGTCTCTAAGTGAGACCAGACCAGACATCTTTCCTTTCCTCGTCAATCTCGAAGTGAGACCAGACATCTTTCCTTTCCAAGTCAATCTCTAAGTGAGACCAGACCAGACACCTTTCCTAGTCAATCTCTAAGTGAGACCAGACACCTTTCCTTTCCTAGTCAATCTCTAAGTGAGACCAGACATCTTTCCTTTCCTAGTCAATCTCTAAGTGAGACCAGGCATCTTTCCTTTCCTAGTCAATCTCTTAGTGAGACCAGACCAGACACCTTTCCTTTCCTAGTCAATCTCTAAGTGAGACCAGACATCTTTCCTTTCCTAGTCAATCTCTAAGTGAGACCAGACCAGACACCTTTCCTTTCCTAGTAAATCTCTAAGTGAGACCAGACATCTTTCCTTTGCTAGTCAATCTCAGCTAAATAAAGATAGAGATGTCTACTAGCCAGACCCACTATGCAATTAGGGAGAGTGAACCTACATTATCATGGCTCTGTTATTGATCTCACTGGTTACAGGCATCATATGTTTATATATATATATATATATATATCTTACGATGTAAGTCTGCTCTACATATGCACTCCAAGTCTGGTATGGTTCTTTTTTATTTAAGCCGGGAAGTATTTCAGATCGAAAACATGAAATTGTGAGAGAGAGAGAAATATAGAGAGAGAGAGAGAGAGAGAGAGAGAGAGAGAGAGAGAGAGAGAGAGAGAGAGAGAGAGAGAGAGAGAGAGAGAGAGAGAGAGAGAGAAAGAGAGAGAGAGAGAGAGAGAGAAAGAGAGAGAGAGAGAGAGAGAGAGAAAGAGAGAGAGAGAGAGAGAGAGAGAGAGAGAGAGAGAGAGAGAGAGAGAGAAAGAGAGAGAGAGAGAGAGAGAGAGAGAAAGAGAGAGAAAGAGAAAGAGAGAGAGAGAGAGAGAGAAAGAAAGAGAGAGAGCGCCACAGGTAACTTCCACAAAGCTGTGAACGATCTGAGAGACGAGGCAAGAAGGGCATTCTATGCCATCAAAAGGAACATAAATTTCAACATACCAATTAGGGTTTGGCGGAAAAATACTTGAATCAGTCATAGAGCCCATTGCCCTTTATGGTTGTGAGGTCTGGGGTCCGCTCACTAACCAAGACTTCACAAAATGGGACAAACCAAATTGAGACTCTGCACGCAGAATTCTGCAAAAATATCCTCCGTGTACAACGTAGAACACCAAATAATGCATGCAGAGCAGAATTAGGCCGATACCCACTAATTATCAAAATCCAGAAAAGAGCCGTTATATTCTACAACCACCTAAAAGGAAGCGATTCCCAAACCTTCCATAACAAAGCCATCACCTACAGAGAGATGAACCTGGAGAAGAGTCCCCTAAGCAAGCTGGTCCTGGGGCTCTGTTCACAAACACAAACACACCCTACAAGAGCCCCAAGACAGCAGCACAGTTAGACCCAACCAAATCATGAGAAAACAAAAAGATAATTACTTGACACATTGGAAAGAATTAACAAAAAAACAGAGCAAACTAGAATGCTATTTGGCCCTACACAGAGAGTACACAGCGGCAGAATACCTGACCACTGTGACTGACCCAAAATTAAGGAAAGCTTTGACTATGTACAGACTTAGCGAGCATAGCCTTGCTATTGAGAAAGGCCGCCGTAGGCAGACATGGCTCTCAAGAGAAGACAGGCTATGTGCTCACTGCCCACAAAATGAGGTGGAAACTGAGCTGCACTTCCTAAACTCCTGCCCAATGTATGACCATATTAGAGATACATATTTCCCTCAGATTACACAGATTCACAAAGAATTCGAAAACAAATCCAATTTTGATAAACTCCCATATCTACTGGGTGAAATTCCACAGTGTGCCATCACAGCAGCAAGATTTGTGACCTGTTGCCACGAGAAAAGGGCAACCAGTGAAGGACACACACCATTGTAAATACAACCCATATTTATGCTTATTTATTTTATCTTGTGTCCTTTAACCATTTGTACATCGTTACAACACGGTATATATATAATATGACATTAGTTATGTCTTTATTGTTTTGAAACTTCTGTATGTGTAATGTTTACTGTTAATTGTTATTGTTTATTTCACTTTATATATTAACTTTATATATTATCTACCTCACTTGCTTTGGCAATGTTAACACATGTTTCCCATGCCAATAAAGCCCTTGAATTGAATTGAATTGAGAGAAAGAGAGAGTGAGAGAGAGAGACAGAGAGAGAAGGAGAGAGAGAGAGAGCGCATTAGGCCCTTATCAAAAGGCTCCAGACTGCGACCATTTTGTGACCCTTTGACTTGGCTGCGTGAGGAAAAACAATTGGTCGAATCAGTACGAGCTGAATATTCATTAAATGGTCACCTCACTCAAAAGTGGGCAGCTAAAACCACGATTTAGTCAAACAGTAAAGTGTGTTATCCTCATGATTTCTGTAAGTGTCTGACTAACCCTGTTTTGCTGTGATGAGCGAACCACTCTCTCCACCTTGATGTGTGCTCTGGGGAAATATTAGTTTTCTAGGCAAGTCAGTTAAGAACAAATTCTTATTTTCAATTATGGATTTGTGGGTTAACTGCCTCGGGCAGAATGACAGATTTGTACCTTGTCAGCTCGGGGATTTGAACTTGCAACCTTTACGGTTACTAGTCCAGTGCTCTAACCACTAGGCTACCTGCCGCCTCTACATTCTAACCACTAGGTTACCTGCCGCCCCCACACTCTAACCACTAGGTTACCTGCCGCCCCTACACTCTAACCACTCGGCTACCCTGCCACCCCTACACTCTAACCACTCGGCTACCTGCCGCCCCTACACTCTAACCACTCGGCTACCCTGCCGCCCCTACACTCTAACCACTCGGCTACCTGCCGCACCTACACTCTAACCACTAGGCTACCTGCCGCCCCTACACTCTAACCACTCGGCTACCCTGCCGCCCCTACACTCTAACCACTAGGCTACCCTGCCTCCTCTACACTCTAACCACTAGGCTACGCTGCCGCCCCTACACTCTTACCACTAGGCTACGCTGCTGCCCCTACACTCTAACCACTAGGCTACCTCCCGCCCCTACACTCTAACCACTAGGCTACCTGCCGCCTCTACACTCTAACCACTAGGCTACCTGCCGCCCCTACACTCTAACCACTAGGCTACCTGCCGCCCCTACACTCTAACCACTAGGCTACCCTGCCTCCTCTACACTCTAACCACTAGGCTACCCTGCCTCCTCTACACTCTAACCACTAGGCTACCTGCCGCCTCTACACTCTAACCACTAGGCTACCCTGCCTCCTCTACACTCGAACCACTAGGCTACCTGCCGCCTCAACACTCTAACCACTAGGCTACCTGCCACCTCTACCCTCTAACCACTAGGCTACCCTGCCGCCTCTACACTCTAACCACTAGGCTACCCTGCCACCTCTACACTCTAACCACTAGGCTACCCTGCCACCTCTACACTCTAACCACTAGGCTACCTGCCACCTCTACCCTCTAACCACTAGGCTACCTGCCGCCTCTACAATCTAACCACTAGGTTACCTGCCGCCCCCACACTCTAACCACTAGGTTACCTGCCGCCCCTACACTCTAACCACTCGGCTACCCTGCCACCCCTACACTCTAACCACTCGGCTACCTGCCGCCCCTACACTCTAACCACTCGGCTACCCTGCCGCCCCTACACTCTAACCACTCGGCTACCTGCCGCACCTACACTCTAACCACTAGGCTACCTGCCGCCCCTACACTCTAACCACTCGGCTACCCTGCCGCCCCTACACTCTAACCACTAGGCTACCCTGCCTCCTCTACACTCTAACCACTAGGCTACGCTGCCGCCCCTACACTCTTACCACTAGGCTACGCTGCTGCCCCTACACTCTAACCACTAGGCTACCTCCCGCCCCTACACTCTAACCACTAGGCTACCTGCCGCCTCTACACTCTAACCACTAGGCTACCTGCCGCCCCTACACTCTAACCACTAGGCTACCTGCCGCCCCTACACTCTAACCACTAGGCTACCCTGCCTCCTCTACACTCTAACCACTAGGCTACCCTGCCTCCTCTACACTCTAACCACTAGGCTACCTGCCGCCTCTACACTCTAACCACTAGGCTACCCTGCCTCCTCTACACTCGAACCACTAGGCTACCTGCCGCCTCAACACTCTAACCACTAGGCTACCTGCCACCTCTACCCTCTAACCACTAGGCTACCCTGCCGCCTCTACACTCTAACCACTAGGCTACCCTGCCACCTCTACACTCTAACCACTAGGCTACCCTGCCACCTCTACACTCTAACCACTAGGCTACCTGCCACCTCTACCCTCTAACCACTAGGCTACCTGCCGCCTCTACAATCTAACCACTAGGCTACCTGCCACCTCTACACTCTAACCACTAGGCTACCCATGCCGCCTCTACCCTCTAACCACTAGGCTACCCATGCCACCTCTACCCTCTAACCACTAGGCTAACCATGCCACCTCTACCCTCTAACCACTAGGCTACCCATGCCACCTCTACCCTCTAACCACTAGGCTACCCATGCCACCTCTACCCTCTAACCACTAGGCTACCCTGTCGCCACATTATTTGACATGGTTTTGAGATACGGAGCATGCAAAAAATGCACATCAGCCATCGCCAGTGCATAGGATAGCAGGCTACAACAGTTAGGACATTGGATGAATACAGGACTACTGACAGTGTGTATTACATTTCATGTTAGCGATCTAGCTAAGTTTTCCCTCCTCTTGTGGTGAATTATCCCCCCAAATAAATTATGGTATAATATTATGCAAACATAAAAGATGTAGACAAATTCATGAACAACAAACAACAAAATTCAGATAATTCTTTAGCCCTGTTTTAACAGTATAATATATTTTTTAAACAATACCTTGTCAACCCACAGTTCGTGATTTAGGATTAGGTTGCACATCAAAGAAAATATCTTGAATCATGAATTCCTGCTTGGACATGTCACAAGATGAAACAACGTATTTATTGATAAGCCTGTCATCTCCAGTAATCTAAAGCACTGTGACAAAAATCATATACTAGTGCCACCAACTGAAAAAGTTTCAGGCAGGAGCCCTGATAGAGGGAAGAGGGTTCCATTTGGAACTCAGCTTGTGTGTCTACAGAGAGGCTGGCCCAATCATTCAGCTGCAGCAGCTTGCGGAGAAGATTAAACCAGCCAATATGACATGGATATCAGGAATTTAGCAGATCTGGGAGGAATAAGACTGTGTTTCTGCTGCCTGCTACCTCAGATGAGACTAGATTGCACACAACTAATGAGGATATATATCTCTCTAGATTACACAACTAATGAAGAGATCTTCACTCTCTAGATTACACAACTAACGAGGATATCTTCACTCTCTAGATTACACAACTAACGAGGATATCTTCACTCTCTAGATTACACAACTAACGAGGATATCTTCACTCTCTAGATTACACAACTAACGAGGATATCTTCACTCTCTAGATTACACAACTAACGAGGATATCTTCACTCTCTAGATTACACAACTAATGAAGAGATCTTCACTCTCTAGATTACATAACTAATGAGGATATATCACTCTCCTGCACACACAATCAATTGGTGTATTGTGATATTGTGATATTGTGGTATTGTGATATTGTGATATTGTGGTATTGTGGTATTGTGGTATTGTGATCTTGTGGTATTGTGATATTGTGGTATTGTGATATTGTGGTATTGTAATATTGTGGTATTGTGGTATTGTGGTATTGTGGTATTGTGATATTGTGGTATTGTGGTATTGTGGTGTTGTGATATTGTGGTAACTAATGGGGATCCATAATAAACCCCCAGAAAGAGCAGCAGCTGCGTTCACAGGAACTAATGGGGATCCTAATAAATACTAAATACACAGCGTGATTCTGTTGTTATGCTCAATAAAGGGACTCCTAATTGGTCCATCCCAATCCTGTCCTTGACCCGTCAGCAGCCATATTTTTCAGACTTCTAAATGGTATAGATATTGTAGTAAACCGCATAGTGTACTACAAACACCAGAGCATGAGGACTACTGAGATGGGCAAAGGGAGACACTGTCATTCGGTCATTGTCAAAGCCCTGAGCTTTACTGTGAGTTCATGACCTGACTACTCATGACACTTGATTAAGAGTGGCATTCAGAGAGAGGGATTTAAACTGATGTCAGCTGCATTCAGAGAGAGGGATTTAAACATTGCTCTACACTGATGTCATCTGCATTCAGAGAGAGGGATTTAAACTGATGTCAGCTGCATTCAGAGAGACAAATTTAAACTGATGTCCTTTGCATTCAGAGAGGGGGATTTAAACTGATGTCCTTTGCATTCAGAGAGAGGGATTTAAACTGATGTCCTTTGCATTCAGAGAGAGGGATTTAAACACTGCTCTACACTGATGTCCTTTGCATTCGGAGAGAGGGATTTAAACACTGCTCTACACTGATGTCCTTTGCATTCGGAGAGAGGGATTTAAACACTGCTCTACACTGATGTCCTTTGCATTCGGAGAGAGGGATTTAAACACTGCTCTACACTGATGTCCTTTGCATTCGGAGAGAGGGATTTAAACACTGCTCTACACTGATGTCCTTTGCATTCGGAGAGAGGGATTTAAACACTGCTCTACACTGATGTCCGCTGCATTTGGAGAGAGGGATTTAAACACTGCTCTACACTGATGTCCGCTGCATTTGGAGAGAGGGATTTAAACACTGCTCTACACTGATGTCCGCTGCATTTGGAGAGATGGATTTAAACACTGCTCTACACTGATGTCCGCTGCATTCGGAGAGAGGGATGTAAACACTGCTCTACACTGATGTCCGCTGCATTCGGAGAGAGGGATGTAAACACTGCTCTACACTGATGTCCGCTGCATTCGGAGAGAGGGATTTAAACACTGCTCTACACTGATGTCCGCTGCATTCGGAGAGAGGGATTTAAACACTGCTCTACACTGATGTCCGCTGCATTCGGAGACAGGGATTTAAACACTGCTCTACACTGATGTCCGCTGCATTCGGAGAGAGGGATTTAAACACTGCTCTACACTGATGTCCGCTGCATTCGGAGAGAGGGATTTAAACACTGCTCTACACTGATGTCCGCTGCATTCGGAGAGAGGGATTTAAACACTGCTCTACACTGATGTAAGGGTAACCAAAAATACAAACAAGATATTATTGCAGTACTTATGTGGAGACAGCCCTCTCTAACACACCCTATTTGAAACACCCTCTCTCACTGTGTGTCAATTGTCTATGAGGAACCCACCAGTCCCAGATTACCAGTCTCTACAGTACTAGTCTAGAGGGAACCACCAGTCCCCAGATTACCAGTCTCTACAGTACTAGTCTAGAGGAACCCACCAGTCCCAGGATTACCAGTCTCTACAGTACTAGTCTAGAGGAACCCACCAGTCCCCATATTACCAGCCTCTACAGTACTAGTCTAGGAGGAACCCACCAGTCCCCAGATTACCAGTCTCTACAGTACTAGTCTGGGAGACACCCACCAGTCCCCAGATTACCAGTCTCTACAGTACTAGTCTGGGAGGAACCCACCAGTCCCCAGATTACCAGTCTCTACAGTACTAGTCTAGAGGGACCCACCAGTCCCCAGATTACCGGTCTCTACAGTACTAGTCTAGGAGGTACACACCAGTCCCCAGAGTACCAGTCTCTACAGTACTAGATAAGGAGGTACCCACCAGTCCCCAGATTACCAGTCTCTACAGTACTAGTCTAGAGGAACCCACCAGTCCCCAGATTACCAGTCTCTACAGTACTAGTCTAGAGGGACCCACCAGTTCCCAGATTACCAGTTTCTACAGTACAAGTCTGGTAGGTACCCACCAGTCCCCAGATTACCAGTCTCTACCGTACTAGTCTAGGAGGTACCCACCAGTCTCTACAGGACTAGTCTAGGAGGTACCCACCAGTCTCTACAGTACTAGTCTAGGAGGTACCCACCAGTCCCCAGATTACCAGTTTCTACAGTACTAGTCTAGGAGGTACCCACCAGTCCCCAGATTACCAGTCTCTACAGTACTAGTCTAGAGGAACCCACCAGTCCCCAGATTACCAGTTTCTACAGTACCAGTCTAGGAGGTACCCACTAGTCCCCAGATTACCAGTCTCTACAGTACTAGTCTGGGAGGTACCCACCAGTCCACAGAATACCAGTCTCTACAGTACTAGTCTAGGAGGTACCCACCAATCCCCAGATTACCAGTCTCTACAGTACTAGTCTGGGAGGCACCCACCAGTCCCCAGATTACCAGTCTCTATAGTACTAGTCTGGGAGGAACCCACCAGTCCCCAGATTACCAGTCTCTACAGTACTAGTCTAGAGGAACCCACCAGTCCCCAGATCACCAGTCTCTACAGTACTAGTCTATGATGTACCCACCAGTCCCCAGATTACCAGTCTCTACAGTACTAGTCTAGAGGAACCCACCAGTCCCCAGATTACCAGTCTCTACAGTACTAGTCTAGAGGGACCCACCAGTTCCCAGATTACCAGTCTCTAAAGTACTAGTCTAGAGGAACCCACCAGTCCCCAGATTACCAGTCTCTACAGTACTAGTCTAGGAGGTACCCACTAGTCCCCAGATTACCAGTCTCTACAGTACTAGTCTAGAGGAACCCACCAGTCCCCAGATTACCAGTCTCTACAGTACTAGTCTGGGAGGCACCCACCAGTCCCCAGATTACCAGTCTCTATAGTACTAGTCTGGGAGGAACCCACCAGTCCCCAGATTACCAGTCTCTACAGTACTAGTCTAGAGGAACCCACCAGTCCCCAGATCACCAGTCTCTACAGTACTAGTCTATGATGTACCCACCAGTCCCCAGATTACCAGTCTCTACAGTACTAGTCTAGGAGGTACCCAGCAGTCCCCAGGTTACCAGTCTATACAGTACTAGTCTAGAGGAACCCACCAGTCCCCAGATTACCAGTCTCTACAGTACTAGTCTGGGAGGTACCCACTATTCCCCAGATTACCAGTCTCTACAGTACTAGTCTAGAGGAACCCACCAGTCCCCAGATTATCAGTCTCTACAGTACTAGTCTAGGAGGTACCCACCAGTCCCAGATTACCCGTCTCTACAGTACTAGTCTGGGAGGAACCCACCAGTCTCTACAGTACTAGTCTAGGAGGTACCCACCAGTCCCCAGATTACCAGTCTCTAAAGTACTAGTCTAGAGGAACCCACCAGTCCCCAGATTACCAGTCTCTACAGTACTAGTCTAGGAGGTACCCACTAGTCCCCAGATTACCAGTCTCTACAGTACTAGTCTAGAGGAACCCACTAGTCCCCAGATTACCAGTCTCTACAGTACTAGTCTAGAGGGACCCACCAGTTCCCAGATTACCAGTCTCTACAGTACTAGTCTGGGAGGCACCCACCAGTCCCCAGATTACCAGTCTCTATAGTACTAGTCTGGGAGGAACCCACCAGTCCCCAGATTACCAGTCTCTACAGTACTAGTCTAGAGGAACCCACCAGTCCCCAGATCACCAGTCTCTACAGTACTAGTCTATGATGTACCCACCAGTCCCCAGATTACCAGTCTCTACAGTACTAGTCTAGGAGGTACCCAGCAGTCCCCAGGTTACCAGTCTATACAGTACTAGTCTAGAGGAACCCACCAGTCCCCAGATTACCAGTCTCTACAGTACTAGTCTGGGAGGTACCCACTATTCCCCAGATTACCAGTCTCTACAGTACTAGTCTAGAGGAACCCACCAGTCCCCAGATTATCAGTCTCTACAGTACTAGTCTAGGAGGTACCCACCAGTCCCAGATTACCCGTCTCTACAGTACTAGTCTGGGAGGAACCCACCAGTCTCTACAGTACTAGTCTAGGAGGTACCCACCAGTCCCCAGATTACCAGTCTCTAAAGTACTAGTCTAGAGGAACCCACCAGTCCCCAGATTACCAGTCTCTACAGTACTAGTCTAGGAGGTACCCACTAGTCCCCAGATTACCAGTCTCTACAGTACTAGTCTAGAGGAACCCACCAGTCCCCAGATTACCAGTCTCTACAGTACTAGTCTAGAGGGACCCACCAGTTCCCAGATTACCAGTCTCTACAGTACTAGTCTGGGAGGAACCCACCAGTCCCCAGATTACCAGTCTCTACAGTACTAGTCTAGAAGATAGTGCTGAGCGATCAACCAACAATTTTTTTTTAAACAACTAATTGACCAAAATCAGTTAAATTATTTGAATTATATTTTGTAAAAAAACAAATCCTTTGATCTAACTGCGCACATTCTTCCGTTTCTCTATAGATTAATCAGATCAAGCCAGAACTGTGCAATGTAGCAGGGAGTTGTAGTTTCTCTATAGATTAATCAGATCAAGCCAGAACTGTTCAATGTAGCAGGGAGTTGTAGTTTCTCTATAGATTAATCAGATCAAGCCAGAACTGTTCAATGTAGCAGGGAGTTGTAGTTTCTCTATAGATTAATCAGATCA
This sequence comes from Oncorhynchus kisutch, assembly GCF_002021735.2. NCBI lineage: Eukaryota > Metazoa > Chordata > Actinopteri > Salmoniformes > Salmonidae > Oncorhynchus > Oncorhynchus kisutch. Next base: position 5,497,694 of record NC_034179.2, on the reverse strand, counting down.
AGCCAGAACTGTGCAATGTAGCAGGGAGTTGTAGTTTCTCTATAGATTAATCAGATCAAGCCAGAACTGTGCAATGTAGCAGGGAGTTGTAGTTTCTCTATAGATTAATCAGATCAAGCCAGAACTGTGCAATGTAGCAGGGAGTTGTAGTTTCCAACAGGCAACTATTCTACATAGTTTACTGCAGAAGAAATGTGTCAATCAACAACAATGACCATAATCCATTGTGTACCTACCTGTCCGGTCTGTGTGTCTTTTACGCCTGCTACATAAAAGAGACAGAAGAATGCAGGACCAAGAGGGGATGGATAACAGTTTCTTCGCAAGGTATCTCTACTTAAAAATACATGATCTAAATCAGGGGCTTCCAGTCCTGGGGAACCCCACCCCCCCCCCCTCGCTACACAGCTGATTCAAATAACCAACTCATCATCAAGCTTTAATGATTTGAATCAGCTGTGTGGTGCTGGGGGGGGGGGGGGGCAGGACCGAGTTTGGGGAATCATGATCTAAGTGATTGATAGTTATTATTCAGATCAATCAATAAATGATGTTTTTACTTTGAATAGATCTTTTTGAGAGGAGATGATGACTTTGTGATGAAATAATAAATTCATGAAACAAACCAAATGTAATAATACACAAAAACTGGAAATATATTTATTCAAGTTAAAAAGTCACGTGAATAACGGCTGGTTCAGTAAGCGGTGAGCAGTAATGGGGGGGAGTCAACACCATCATGGGGACTTGTATTATTGCTTGTTTAATGCTACGATGTCACAGCATTCAACCCACATAATGCCCAGTGCATTTAATGTCTAACCGAAACACAACCGACCTTAAAAAAATCACTAATGCTCAGTACTACACTAGGAGGAATCCACCTGCTAGTCCTTGACCTCGTAATAACGCTGTACTAGTGTATAATGACGAGGAAGGACTATGGATGTGTTTTGTGTCTGGGCGGGCGGGTAGGATAAAGGCTATGCCACTAGTTGAGTACAAGAGGCTATATAGGCAGTAGACCAGCCTAGATCAGCTTGATTACATGTGGGTAGATTTACATAGTCAGTCTACTAGGGCTCAAGCAGGTGACCTATTGACACAAATACACGGTATTCCCTCAATGAACATCAATTTAAAATGTGATATAGTTACTATAACACATTTTATTGTGAAGTTTAAATATAGAGGTTCAGATATATTATTCTACCTACACACACAGAGAGCGAGAGAGAGAGAAAATGAGAGAGAGTGAGAGTGAGAGAGAGAAAGAGAAAGAGAAAGAGAGAGAGAAAAGGAGAGAGAGAGAGAACGAGAGAGAGAGAAAGAGAGAGAGAGAGAATAGATTCGATCAGGTGCAAATTGCCAATTCAGAGTTATTTCATTATAGCCAATCAGCAAATCAACAGGGTTGTAAAATAATACAACGATAAGTAATTAGGCTACGTGAAACAGGTAGACTAAGATATGCAGGAACATTTTAAACAGCCTGAAAAGGTAGCAACATTTTTTATAAAACCGAGTAAAAGTCAAGCGTAAAGCTGTTGGCTTCTCCTCAACAGTACCAAGACCAATACACGTCCAATGGAAGCCTACCTCCAGCAATAGCCTACAGCCGATGTGTCAACGAAATACATTTGTATGCAACACACAACACAGCTTCTCTTTTTTTGTGCGCATGCACACCCGCATAGTTGACATGTTTCGACATTGAAATATGTTTTAATCAGAGACTTACTATATGATGTTGAATCGCTGGCGAGATAGCATAACCAGACAAATACCGAAAGTCTTTTCGCCCAAATACATCCAAATGATCCCTCCATGATTGCGCTTCACCGCTGAGCGACACTAGTCCCACTATCACAAAAATCCTTCTCTAAACACCACACAACGCACGAATCCGTTCGTTAACGCCGTGCGTATGGAACCGGTTGCTCCAAAGAAAATCTCCCGATACAATAGCAACAAAAAGCAGGTACGGCGGTGATAAGTTTCCAAGTTAAGAAGCAACAACTAAAACCGTTAGTTCACCATCTTTTTCTGCGCAAAGGCTCCAAGCGTAACGCGGTAGAAATCCCCAAGACTTGGGAAAGAACATGCAGGCTCCGAATACTCGTAACGGGAGCTGTCCAGCGGTTCACTGTGGGAGACCAGTGAGAGAGAGGAGATGGGTACGCGAATTCATTGATCTAACGGTGTTGGGGGTAAAGAGTGGAGTGGGATAAACTCCACTGGAACGGACTGGAGCGTTTGCAGGATCGATGGAACTATGGAATCAACGGGGTGTTCTAGCTGGGATTCCAGGCTGGTTGAGGGGAATGAGAGAGCTCGCCTGCCATCTCTGGTCAAATTAAGAACTATAAATACGATTCATCTCCACTCTTCAGAGTCATGAGGTCATGCCACCCTCACTGTGTGGTGGAACAAATCAATCTATTTGACTTTCTTCTGGAAGTTAGGATATTACATTTTTACCAATGATAAAGAGAGACAGAGAGGAAGTATTGAGTCAAAAGAAAGTAATACACATTATGGGGAATAATTGTGATTGTGAACTATTCAGATGTATGCACAATTATCCAACCAATCTAGGAAATAATGTATAGCTCAAATAGTATACAGTTTGAAAACATGACAGGGAAATCAATTTGAAGATTTGTGTCAGACTGTTGTTTTAGCCTAGTGGGTTAATGTTGTCTTTAGGCAGGGGGAATAACCTACCAGGTCAGAGGAATAGTCTACCTGGGTTTAATAACCTACCAGGTCAGAGGAATAGTCTACCTGGAAGTGGTGGAGAAGGATGAGGAAGATGATGATGAAGAGGATGAGGAGGTGGTGGAGAAGGATGAGGAAGAAGATGAGGAGGTCAAAGGGGATGAAGTGAATCAGAAGTGCTTTGGTGAACTACAGAAGCATGATGATAACCTTATCTGTGACCTAAAAACTAAACTTAGCGCTATACCATCTTCAAGCAACAACTTGAAAAACGCCTGTAGCTAAGCAAGAAATTAAAACAGCAACTTAAATGATGAGACACAGTTTTTTAAAATTTATTTACAAAAATATATACATTTTCAATTATATTGTCACTAGGAATCAATTGAATGTTCAGTGTTGTAAGGCATAAATACTGTACGGAACTAAGGGCTATTTCACCGCCACCCTCTCTTCCATTCCTCTGATATTCTTCTGAAAAGCCCCAAAGCACAGACAAAATTCAAGACGGAGTAAAGAATTAACCCTCCTGAGAGAACTGCTTAAGTCAACACATTAATAATGACATAGCCTATTACCATAGTACACAAACACAGTCCCCATCCCGTCTAGTGCTTGTTTAATCTGTCTCAGTATGGAGTTGGTGTTGGGTTAAGGTTAGGGTTAGGGTTAAGGTTAGGGTGAAGGCTAAGGCTCGGGTTATTCACAGAGCAAAGTACAGAGAGATCCTTGATGAAAACCTGCTCCATAGCCCTCAGGACCTCAGACTGGAGTGAAGGTTCACCTTCCAACTGGACAACAACCCTAACATGCTAACCACACACACCGCCTGCGTCGCGTCATGCTTGAGCATTGCAAAATATATTTACGCATACATGTTATTTAAGCATTGCACCCACACTGCTTGCGTGCGTCAACGAGCGCCTGCGCAGACAGGCGCTAAAATATAACTTGGTTTGTGGTAGCTTGATGCGCTGCAAGTCCCGCCTCTCCCATCTCCTCATTGGTTTATAGGAACATATACCCACGTGCCATCTCCTCATTGGTTTATAGGAACATATACCCACGTGCCATCTCCTCATTGGTTTATAGGAACATATATCCACGTGCCATCTCCTCATTGGTTTATAGGAACATATATCCACGTGCCATCTCCTCATTGGTATATAGGAACATATACCCACGTGCCATCTCCTCATTGGTTTATAGGAACATATATCCACGTGCCATCTCCTCATTGGTTTATAGGAACATATATCCACGTGCCATCTCCTCATTGATTTATAGGAACATATATCCACATGCCATCTCCACATTGGTTTTTAGGAACATATATCCACGTGGGTGATTGGGTGATTGAAAGATGAACTGAGCTCCACACTCCAGTCCAGTTGGTGGTGGTAATGAACCTTAAAGTTGGTTGCCAACTGCCAGATAAAGTCCAAAGAAGAAGAAGAAGATGAGGAGAGATTACTAGAAAACCCTTTTATCTGTGGATTCATTGTCAGTAGAGGCCCTTGTGCATTTCAGTTAAAATAACAACCCAATGTTTATATCCATGGACAAATTAGATAGCTAGCTTGGTGTTGCTAGCTAAATTGCCATAAATACTTATTGCTTTTTGATCTGTCCCGAAATTAACACAGTTTGTTCAGAGTTCATTTTGATATTTCAACCTGCGTGTCCTGATCTCGTCTGGTTTTGAGTGGACAAAAATCAACGTGAGCGCGATGGCCCACGCCCGCGCCCAGTCTAGTCAACATGTAAGCACACAGCCAAGACAATGCAGGAGTGGCTTCGGAACAAGTCTCTGAATGTCCTTGAGTGGCCAAGCCAGAGCCTGGACTTAAACTCAATCTAACAGTTCTGGAGACCTGAAAATAGCTGTGCAGCAACGCTCCCCATCCAACCTGACAGAGCTTGAGAGGATCTGCAGAGAAGAATGCGAGAAACTTAATTTAATTCATGAATTTAAAAGTGGGTCCTGCAAATTCAAAGGTTTTGTATACATTAAATCACTGAATTAATTTCAGAATGACTAAATAGATTTTGTTTAATAATATTCCCCTGATGCAGATAGATGATAGATGTCTCTCGACTTCTTGGAAAAAGTCTTCTGCAAAAACCTCTGGGAATCTGGTGGCTAGAAGGTGGATAAGAGGGAATGGGATATCTAATTAGGTAGACACAATCATCACCATTAGTGGACCAATAGAGTTTGGTTCTGTTGTGTTGTTCTGATTATCATAATGATTGGGTTTTATTGAGGCCTGATGGCCTCCATGAAATTACTACCAAATAACAAAATGGTCACATTGGGCCAAGGTGTCACGACCTCCGCCGAAGTCAGTCCCTCTCCTTGTTCGGGCTGTGTTGTGCGGTCGACGTCACCAACCTTCTAGCCATCGCTGATCCATTTTTCATTTTCCATTGGTTTTGTCTTGTCTTCTTTCACACACATGTTGTGTATTTAACCCTCTGTTTCCCCTCGTGTCCTTGTCAGTGATTGTATGTTACGTGCGAGTTATGTTCTGGTGTGAGGCGGGTTTTGTACCCACTTTTATTATTTTGTACATTTTGGTTTTCAGAGTTTTGTGTGAGCACTATTTAAACGACTCGACGGCTTGATTTCCCTGCCTCCAGCACGCACCCCCCATTACAAATGGCTCTATGTTGACAATATGGTTGGTTATTATGTCCCTAAAACATTATGTTGTGTTTCTTCTGTGACAAATAGTAACCAAAAGACATAAAAACATCTCCTAGCCCTAAAGATCCTGGATACCAAATAGCACCGTATTTCATAGGGCTCTGGTCAAACTAAGTGCCCTTTGCTAAAAAAAACGTATGTGTTACGGCTTGACATCTTCTGTCGCATCGTGGATGGAGAAAGCAAGTCTAAGAAGCGGTACATCTGTTCTATGTGTGCTATTTCTATGCTATCCTATCTAAGAGAACACCAGAAGGTTTTTCTCTTAATGGAAGCCTGTCTACTCTAAACCAGATAGAATTTGAAAAGTCCAGTTGGTTCAGAACAGAGCAGTACGGCTGGGCCCTTAGACATACACAGTTGGGCTAATATCAATAACATGCATGCCTGATCCCTCCTGGCTCAAAGTGGAGGAGAGATTGACTGCGTCACTACTTGTCTTTGTGAGAGGTGTTGCCGTGTTGAAAGCACCGAGCTGTCTATTCAAACCGCTAACACACAGCTCAGACACCCACCCATACATAACCTCCTCAAGACATGCCACCAGGGGTCTCTTCACAGTCCTCAAATCCAGAACAGACTCTGGGAAACACTCGGTAGTGCATAGAGCCATGACTACATGGAACTCTATTCCACAGTGCTACATAGAGCCATGACTACATGGAACTCTATTCCACAGTACTACATAGAGCCATGACTACGTGGAACTCTATTCCACAGTACTACATAGAGCCATGACTACGTGGAACTCTATTCCACAGTACTACATAGAGCCATGACTACATGGAACTCTATTCCACAGTAGTGCATAGAGCCATGACTACATGAAACTCTATTCCACAGTACTACATAGAGCCATGACTACGTGGAACTCTATTCCACAGTACTACATAGAGCCATGACTACATGGAACTCTATTCCACAGTAGTGCATAGAGCCATGACTACATGGAACTCTATTCCACAGTACTACATAGAGCCATGACTACATGGAACTCTATTCCACAGTAGTGCATAGAGCCATGACTACATGGAACTCTATTCCACAGTACTACATAGAGACATGACTACATGGAACTCTATTCCACAGTACTACATAGAGCAATGACTACATGGAACTCTATTCCACAGTACTACATAGAGCCATGACTACATGGAACTCTATTCCACAGTACTACATAGAGCCATGACTACGTGGAACTCTATTCCACAGTACTACATAGAGCCATGACTACGTGGAACTCTATTCCACAGTACTACATAGAGCCATGACTACATGGAACTCTATTCCACAATAGTGCATAGAGCCATGACTACATGGAACTCTATTCCACAGTACTACATAGAGCCATGACTACATGGAACTCTATTCCACAGTAGTGCATAGAGCCATGACTACATGGAACTCTATTCCACAGTACTACATAGAGACATGACTACATGGAAATCTATTCCACAGTAGTGCATAGAGCCATGACTACATGGAACTCTATTCCACAGTACTACATAGAGCCATGACTACATGGAACTCTATTCCACAGTACTACATAGAGCCATGACTACATGGAACTCTATTCCACAGTACTTCATAGAGACATGACTACATGGAACTCTATTCCACATTACTACATAGAGCCATGACTACATGGAACTCTATTCCACAGTACTTCATAGAGACATGACTACATGGAACTCTATTCCACAGTACTACATAGAGCCATGACTACATGGAACTCTATTCCACAGTACTACATAGAGCCATGACTACATGGAACTCTATTCCACAGTAGTGCATAGAGGAATGACTACATGGAACTCTATTCCACAGTACTGCATAGAGCCATGACCACATGGAACTCTATTCCACAGTACTACATAGAGCCATGACTACATGGAACTCTATTCCACAGTACTACATAGAGCCATGACTACACAGAACTCTATTCCACAGTACTACATAGAGCCATGACTACATGGAACTCTATTCCACAGTAGTGCATAGAGCAATGACTACATGGAACTCTATTCCACAGTACTACATAGAGCCATGACTACATGGAACTCTATTCCACAGTACTACATAGAGCAATGACTACATGGAACTCTATTCCACAGTACTACATAGAGCCATGACTACATGGAACTCTATTCCACAGTACTACATAGAGCCATGACTACGTGGAACTCTATTCCACAGTACTACATAGAGCCATGACTACATGGAACTCTATTCCACAGTAGTGCATAGAGCCATGACTACATGGAACTCTATTCCACAGTACTGCATAGAGCCATGACTACATGGAACTCTATTCCACAGTAGTGCATAGAGCCATGACTACATGGAACTCTATTCCACAGTACTACATAGAGACATGACTACATGGAACTCTATTCCACAGTAGTGCATAGAGCAATGACTACATGGAACTCTATTCCACAGTACTACATAGAGCCATGACTACATTGAACTCTATTCCACAGTACTACATAGAGCCATGACTACACGGAACTCTATTCCACAGTACTACATAGAGCCATGACTACACGGAACTCTATTCCACAGTACTACATAGAGCCATGACTACACGGAACTCTATTCCACAGTACTACATAGAGCCATGACTACACGGAAGAGAGAGTCATGGAACTCTATACATGGAACTCTATTCCACAGTACTACATAGAGCCATGACTACATGGAACTCTATTCCACAGTACTACATAGAGCCATGACTACATGGAACTCTATTCCACAGTACTACATAGAGCCATGACTACATGGAACTCTATTCCACAGTACTACATAGAGCAATGACTACATGGAACTCTATTCCACAGTACTACATAGAGCCATGACTACATGGAACTCTATTCCACAGTACTACATAGAGCCATGACTACATGGAACTCTATTCCACAGTACTACATAGAGCCATGACTACATGGAACTCTATTCCACAGTACTACATAGAGCAATGACTACATGGAACTCTATTCCACAGTGCTACATAGAGCCATGACTACATGGAACTCTATTCCACAGTACTACATAGAGCCATGACTACATGGAACTCTATTCCACAGTACTACATAGAGCCATGACTACATGGAACTCTATTCCACAGTACTACATAGAGCCATGACTACATGGAACTCTATTCCACAGTACTACATAGAGCCATGACTACATGGAACTCTATTCCACAGTACTACATAGAGCCATGACTACATGGAACTCTATTCCACAGTACTACATGGAACTCTATTCCACAGTACTACATAGAGCCATGACTACATGGAACTCTATTCCACAGTACTACTTAGAGACATGACTACATGGAACTCTATTCCACAGTACTACATAGAGCCATGACTACATGGAACTCTATTTCACAGTACTACATAGAGCCATAACTACATGGAACTCTATTCCACAGTACTACATAGAGCCATGACTACATGGAACTCTATTCCACCGTACTACATAGAGCCATAACTACATGGAACTCTATTCCACAGTACTACATAGAGCCATGACTACATGGAACTCTATTCCACAGTACTACATAGAGCCATGACTACATGGAACTCTATTCCACAGTACTACATAGAGCAATGACTACATGGAACTCTATTCCACAGTACTACATAGAGCCATGACTACATGGAACTCTATTCCACAGTACTACATAGAGCCATAACTACATGGAACTCTATTCCACAGTACTACATAGAGCCATGACTACATGGAACTCTATTCCACAGTAGTACATAGAGCCATGACTACATGGAACTCTATTCCACAGTACTACATAGAGCAATGACTACATGGAACTCTATTCCACAGTACTACATAGAGCCATGACTACATGGAACTCTATTCCACAGTACTACATAGAGCCATGACTACATGGAACTCTATTCCACAGTACAACATAGAGCCATGACTACATGGAACTCTATTCCACAGTACTACATAGAGCCATGACTACACGGAACTCTATTCCACAGTACTACATAGAGCCATGACTACATGGAACTCTATTCCACAGTACTACATAGAGCCATGACTACATGGAACTCTATTCCACAGTACTACATAGAGCCATGACTACGTGGACTGTGAAGAGCCACACACACACACACCCACACTCTAACACACGCAACGTACACCCCCCCCCACACACACACCCCCCACACACACACTCTAACACACGCAACGTACACCCCCCACACAAACACACACACTCTAACACACGCAACGTACACCCCCCACACACACACAAACACACACACTCTAACACACGCAACGTACACCCCCCACACACACACACACTCTAACACACGCAACGTACACCCCCCCCCCCCACACACACACACACTCTATCACACGCAACGTACACCCCCCCCCCACACACACACACACACTCTAACACACGCAACGTACACCCCCCACACACACAAACACACACACACACACTCTAACACACGCAACGTACACCCCCCCACCCCACACACACACATACACACGCAACGTTCACCCCCCCACCCCACACACACACACACACACACTCTAACACACGCAACGTACACCCCCCACACACACAAACACACACACTCTAACACACGCAACGTACACCCCCCCCACCATAATGAACCCCAGGAAGAATAGCTGCTGTCTCGGCAGAAACTAATGGGGATCCATAATAAACCCCAGGAAGAGTAGCTGCCTTGACAGGAACTAATGGGGATCCATAATAAACCCCAGGAAGAGTAGCTGCTGCCTTGGCAGGAACTAATGGGGATCCATAATAAACCCCAGGAAGAGTAGCTGTTGACTTGGCTAGTGGGGATCCATAATAAACCCCAGGAAGAGTAGCTGCTGACTTGGCAGGAACTAATGGGGATCCATAATAAACCCCAGGAAGAGTAGCTGCTGACTTGGCTAGTGGGTATCCATAATAAACCCCAGGAAGAGTAGCTGCTGACTTGGCAGGAACTAATGGGGATCCATAATAAACCCCAGGAAGGGTAGCTGCTGTCTCGGCAGGAACTAATGGGGGTCCATAATAAACCCCAGGAAGAATAGCTTCTGACTTGGCAGGAACTAATGGGGATCCATAATAAACCCCAGGAAGAATAGCTGCTGCCTTGGCATGAACTAATGGGGATCCATAATAAACCCCAGGAAGAGTAGCTGCTGCCTTGGCAGGAACTAATGGGGATCCATTATAAACCCCAGGAAGAGTAGCTGCTGACTTGGCAGGAACTAATGGGGATCCATAATAAACCCCAGGAAGAGTAGCTGCTGCCTTGGCAGGAACTAATGGGGATCCATAATAAACCCCAGGAATAGTAGCTGTTGACTTGGCTAGTGGGGATCCATAATAAACCCCAGGAAGAGTAGCTGCTGCCTTGACAGGAACTAATGGGGATCCATAATAGACCCCAGGAAGAGTAGCTGCTGCCTTGACAGGAACTAATGGGGATCCATAATAGACCCCAGGAAGAGTAGCTGCTGCCTTGGCTAGTGGGGATCCATAATAAACCCCAGGAAGAGTAGCTGCTGCCTTGGCTAGTGGGGATCCATAATAAACCCCAGGAAGAGTAGCTGCTGCCTTGGCTAATGGGGATCCATAATAAACCCCAGAGAGACAGAGAAACAGAGAGAGATATACAGAGAGAGAGACAGAGAGAGAGAGAAGGAGAAAGAGATACAGAAAGAGACACAGAGAGAGAGAGAGAGAGACAGAGAGACAGAGAAACAGAGAGAGAGAGAGAGAGAGAGAGAGAGAAGGAGAGAGAGATACAGAGAGAGACACAGAGAGAGAGAGAGAGAGAGCGAGACCCAACTCCCTGGGGTTCCAGGAAGAGATCTTTTCACAGAAGGCTCTGCATGGAACCCGAAAGAGTTTTACTGGGAACCAAAAGGGGTATTTTCTTGATAGCACCTTTTTTCTTAGTGTGTATGGAGTCCCCTGGGAGCAAGAATGGTCTATATATCCAATTTAATAATTGTTTACTCAAATAAACAAAGCAGAACGTTGCTGTTCTGGCCCCCAGGGGACTCCAGAGACAGGTGAAGCAGAACGTTGCTGTTCTGGCCCCCAGGGGACTCCAGAGACAGGTGAAGCAGAATGTTGCTGTTCTGGCCCCCAGGGGACTCCAGAGACAGAAGAAGCAGAACAGAGCTGTTCTGGCCCCCAGGGGACTCCAGAGACAGGTGAAGCAGAACGTTGCTGTTCTGGCCCCCAGGGGACTCCAGAGACAGAAGAAGCAGAACAGAGCTGTTCTGGCCCCCAGGGGACTCCAAAGACAGGTGAAGCAGAAAGTTGCTGTTCTGGCCCCCAGGGGACCCCAGAGACAGCGAAGCAGAACGGAGCTGTTCTGGCCCCCAGGGGACCCCAGAGACAGGCGAAGCCGAACAGAGCTGTTCTGGCCCCCAGGGGACCCCAGAGACAGGCGAAGCCGAACAGAGCTGTTCTGGCCCCCAGGGGACCCCAGAGACAGGCGAAGCCGAACAGAGCTGTTCTGGCCCCCAGGGGACCCCAGAGACAGGCGAAGCAGAACAGAGCTGTTCTGGCCCCCAGGGGACCCCAGAGACAGCGAAGCAGAACAGAGCTGTTCTGGCCCCCAGGGGACCCCAGAGACAGGTGAAGCAGAACGGAGCTGTTCTGTCCCCCAGGGGACCCCAGAGACAGGCGAAGCAGAACGTTGCTGTTCTGGCCCCCAGGGGACCCCAGAGACAGGCGAAGCAGAACGTTGCTGTTCTGGCCCCCAGGGGACTCCAGAGACAGAAGAAGCAGAACAGAGCTGTTCTGGCCCCCAGGGGAGCCCAGAGACAGCGAAGCAGAACGGAGATGTTCTGGCCTCCAGGGGACCCCAGAGACAGGCGAAGCAGAACAGAGCTGTTCTGGCCCCCAGGGGACTCCAGAGACAGAAGAAGCAGGACGGAGCTGTTCTGGCCCCCAGGGGACCCCAGAGACAGGCGAAGCAGAACGGAGCTGTTCTGGCCCCCAGGGGACCCCAGAGACAGGCGAAGCAGAACGTTGCTGTTCTGGCCCCCAGGGGACCCCAGCGACAGCGAAGCAGAACGGAGCTGTTCTGGCCCCCAGGGGACCCCAGAGACAGGCGAAGCAGAACAGAGCTGTTCTGGCCCCCAGGGGACCCCAGCGACAGCGAAGCAGAACGGAGCTGTTCTGGCCCCCAGGGGACCCCAGAGACAGGCGAAGCAGAACAGAGCTGTTCTGGCCCCCAGGGGACTCCAGAGACGAGACAGGCAAAGCATCACGGAACTGTTCTGGCCCCCAGGGGTCTACAGAGACAGGCGAAGCGGCCTTCAGCAACGTCTGAGATAATATGAATGATAATATGAACCTCTTTTAATACCGTTGAGGAGAAGAGACAGGACGTCCACCCAGGTGGAGAGCGTGAAATAGGTGAAGGTGAGGATGGAGTTTGGCACCTGGTTGGAAAACAACCAGAGACTAGAATAAGTTGTGAATTGCTAGGACCAAGTTTGAGTTTGCGGTGTTTGAGTGGGATAACAGAATGTATTATGGTTTTGGGGTCTGTGATGGGGGAACAACATTTTCCTCCAGGGGGCGTCAGGATACATCTATATTAAGATTTAATCGTGAGTATAAAATCCTTTTTTAAGCCCCCCCCCAAAAAAGTTTTTAACCACTTAAGAGTAGAACATAGATTACCTGAGAGTTTCCTCTTCAAAGTAATGCATGTAGACTATACCAACTTCCTGTTGGTGGTGAAAGAGGCAACTCTTCAAAGTAATGCATGTAGACTATACCAACTTCCTGTTGGTGGTGAAAGAGGCAACTCTTCAAAGTAATGCATGTAGACTATACCAACTTCCTGTTGGTGGTGAAAGAGGCAACTCTTCAAAGTAATGCATGTAGACTATACCAACTTCCTGTTGGTGGTGAAAGAGGCAACTCTTCAAAGTAATGCATGTAGACTATACCAACTTCCTGTTGGTGGTGAAAGAGGCAACTCTTCAAAGTAATGCATGTAGACTATACCAACTTCCTGTTGGTGGTGAAAGAGGCAACTCTTCAAAGTAATGCATGTAGACTATCCCAACTTCCTGTTGGTGGTGAAAGAGGCAACTCTTCAAAGTAATGCATGTAGACTATACCAACTTCCTGTTGGTGGTGAAAGAGGCAACTCTTCAAAGTAATGCATGTAGACTATATGTTGGTGGTGAAAGAGGCAACTCTTCAAAGTAATGCATGTAGACTATACCAACTTCCTGTTGGTGGTGAAAGAGGGATCATGGAACTATAAAAGTTGATTGTTGGCAATATATTAATATTCTTTATCGAGACTCGAGCCTGGAATAAATTTGGGATTTGCATCTTTCCACATCAGACTGTGCGTTTTATGATGTTATTGAATACGTTTTTTTACTATTAATTGCAAATAAGGATATATGTCTATTAGCTTGTAGCGGAAGTGCAGGACTGGGAATGTTTAGGGGCAGCGTTGCTTTGTTCAGGGGCAATAGAGCAGATTCTATCCTGTTGATTTTAAATCCAGATATAAATAGTTATTAAAGATGATGAGAAGGTGAGGTAATGACTGATGAGAAGGTGAGGTAATGACTGATGAGAAGGTGAGGTAATGACTGATGAGAAGGTGAGGTAATGACTGATGAGAAGGTGAGGTAATGACTGATGAGAAGGTGAGGTAATGACTGATGAGAAGGTGAGGTAATGACTGATGAGAAGGTGAGGTAATGACTGATGAGAAGGTGAGGTAATGACTGATGAGAAGGTGAGGTAATGACTGATGAGAAGGTGAGGTAATGACTGATGAGAAGGTGAGGTAATGACTGATGAGAAGGTGAGGTAATGACTGATGAGAAGGTGAGGTAATGACTGATGAGAAGGTGAGGTAATGACTGATGAGAAGGTGAGGTAATGACTGATGAGAAGGTGAGGTAATGACTGATGAGAAGGTGAGGTAATGACTGAAGAGAAGGTGAGGTAATGACTGATGAGAAGGTTAGGTAATGACTGATGAAAAGGTTAGGTAATGACTGATGAGAAGGTGAGGTAATGACTGATGAGAAGGTGAGGTAATGACTGATGAGAAGGTGAGGTAATGACTGATGAGAAGGTGAGGTAATGACTGATGAGAAGGTGAGGTAATGACTGATGAGAAGGTTAGGTAATGACTGATGAGAAGGTTAGGTAATGACTGATGAGAAGGTTAGGTAATGACTGATGAGAAGGTGAGGTAATGACTGATGAGAAGGTTAGGTAATGACTGATGAGAAGGTGAGGTAATGACTGAAGAGAAGGTGAGGTAATGACTGATGAGAAGGTGAGGTAATGACTGATGAGAAGGTGAGGTAATGACTGATGAGAAGGTGAGGTAATGACTGATGAGAAGGTTAGGTAATGACTGATGAGAAGGTTAGGTAATGACTGATGAGAAGGTGAGGTAATGACTGATGAGAAGGTTAGGTAATGACTGATGAGAAGGTGAGGTAATAACTGATGAGAAGGTGAGGTAATGACTGATGAGAAGGTTAGGTAATAACTGATGAGAATGTGAGGTAATGACTGATGAGAAGGTGAGGTAATGACTGATGAGAAGGTTAGGTAATGACTGATGAGAAGGTTAGGTAATAACTGATGAGAAGGTGAGGTAATGACTGATGAGAAGGTGAGGTAATGACTGATGAGAAGGTTAGGTAATGACTGATGAGAAGGTGAGGTAATGACTGATGAGAAGGTTAGGTAATGACTGATGAGAAGGTGAGGTAATGACTGATGAGAAGGTGAGGTAATGACTGATGAGAAGGTGAGGTAATGACTGATGAGAAGGTGAGGTAATGACTGATGAGAAGGTGAGGTAATGACTGATGAGAAGGTGAGGTAATGACTGATGAGAAGGTGAGGTAATGACTGATGAGAAGGTGAGGTAATGACTGAAGAGAAGGTGAGGTAATGACTGATGAGAAGGTTAGGTAATGACTGATGAGAAGGTTAGGTAATGACTGATGAGAAGGTTAGGTAATGACTGATGAGAAGGTTAGGTAATGACTGATGAGAAGGTGAGGTAATGACTGATGAGAAGGTGAGGTAATGACTGATGAGAAGGTGAGGTAATGACTGATGAGAAGGTGAGGTAATGACTGATGAGAAGGTGAGGTAATGACTGATGAGAAGGTTAGGTAATGACTGATGAGAAGGTGAGGTAATGACTGATGAGAAGGTGAGGTAATGACTGATGAGAAGGTGAGGTAATGACTGATGAGAAGGTTAGGTAATGACTGATGAGAAAGTTAGGTAATGACTGATGAGAAGGTGAGGTAATGACTGATGAGAAGGTGAGGTAATGACTGATGAGAAGGTGAGGTAATGACTGAAGAGAAGGTGAGGTAATGACTGAAGAGAAGGTGAGGTAATGACTGATGAGAAGGTTAGGTAATGACTGATGAAAAGGTTAGGTAATGACTGATGAGAAGGTGAGGTAATGACTGATGAGAAGGTGAGGTAATGACTGATGAGAAGGTGAGGTAATGACTGATGAGAAGGTAAGGTAATGACTGATGAGAAGGTGAGATAATGACTGATGAGAAGGTTAGGTAATGACTGAGGTGCATTGCCCACATGGAGGCATACATCATCTACATACATAGGTACAAGACATTTACCAAAAGTATGTGGACACCTGCTCGTCCTACATCTCATTCCAAAATCATGGGCATTAATATGGAGATGGTGCCCCCTTTGCTGATATAACAGCCTCCACTCTTCTGGGAAGGCTTTCCACTAGATGTTGGAAAATTGCGGCTATAACAGCCTCCACTCTTCTGGGAAGGCTTTCCACTAGATGTTGGAACATTGCTGTGGGGACTTGCTTCCATTCAGCCATAGGAGCATTAGTGAAGTCGGGCACCTATGTTGTGCGATTAGGCCTGGCTCACAGCCGGCGTTCCAATTCATTGATAGGGTTGAGGTCAGGGCTCTGTACAGGCCGGTCAAGTTCTTCCACACCGATCTCAACTAATTTCTGTATGTACTTCACTTTGTTGGATGCACAGAATTGTCGAGAATGTCATTGAATGCTGTAGAGTTAAGATTTCCCTTCACTGGAACTAAGGGGCCTGTCCCAAACCATGAAAAATGCACCAGACCATTTTTCCTCCTCTACCAAATTTTACAGCTTTACACCACTCCACCCGACGCTTGGCATTGCGCATGGTGATCTTAGGCTTGTGTGCGACTGCTCAGCCATGGAAACCCATTTCATGACGCTCCAGATGAACAGTTATTGTGCTGACGTTGCTTCCAGAGGCAGTTTGGAACTCGGTAGTGAGTGTTGCGACCCAGGAAAGACAATGTTTACTCAGTCATTGGCCTTTTTCTGTGAGCTTCTGTGGCCTACCACTTTGCGGATGAACCGTTGTTGCTCCTAGACGATTCCACTTAATAACAACAGCACTTACAGTTGACCAGGGGGGTGGGTCTAGCAGGATCGAAATTTGACAAATTGACTTGTTGGAAAGGTGCTTTCCTAAGACAGTGCCACTCTGAATGCCACTGAACTCTTCAGTAAGGACATTCTACTGCCAATGTTTGTCTATGGAGATTGCATGGCTGTGTGCTTAATTTTATACACTTGTCATCAAACGGTGTGGCCCGAAATGGACGAATCCACTAATTTGAAGATGTGTCCACATATTGCTGTATATGTAGTGTAGGTGATGGTCTGTGCCAAGTACAGTAATGGGATGATGATGATGTGACTGTCGGACTGCTTGCACAGGTTTGGGTTGCTTATAGAAGTTCCATCAGAGTAATAGCGAGTAATAGGGGGTAATAAAGAGTAATAGAGAGTAATAGGGGGTAATAGGGAGTAATAGGGGGTAATATGGGGTAATAGGGGGTAATAGGGAGTAATAGGGGGTAATAGGGCAGTAATAGGCGGTAATAGACAGCAATAAAGAGTAATGGGGTAATAGGGGGTAATAGGGAGTAATAGGCAGTAATAGGGGGTAATAGGGCAGTAATAGGCAGTAATAGGGGTAATAGGGGGTAATAAGGGGTGATGGGCAGTAATAGGGGGTAATAGGCAGTAATAGGGGGTAATAGGCAGTAATAGGGGTAATAGGCAGTAATAGGGGTAATAGGGGTAATAGGGGATAATAGGGGGTAATAGGCAGTAATAGGGGGTAATAGGCAGTAATAGGGGGAAATAGGCAGTAATAGGGGGTAATAGGCAGTAATAGGGGTAATGGGGGTAATAGGCAGTAATAGGGGGTAATAGGCAGTAATAGGGGGTAATAGGCAGTAATAGGGGGTAATAGGCAGTAATAGGGGGTAATAGGCAGTAATAGGGGGTAATAGGCAGTAATGGGGTAATAGGGGGTAATAGGCAGTAATGGGGTAATAGGGGGTAATAGAAAGTAATAGGGTGAAATAGGGCAGTAATAGGGTGTAATATGTCAGTAATAAGGGGTAATAGGGGTAATAGGCAGTAATAGGGAGGAGTAGGCAGTTCTAGGGGGTAATAGGCAGTAATATGGGGTAATAGGGAAGGATAGGCAGTAATAGGGGGTAATAGGGGGTAATAGGCAATACTAGGGGTTAATAGGCGGTAATAGGGGGTAATAGGCAGTAATAGGGGGTAAGAAGGGGAAGTAGGCAGTAATAGGGGGTAATAGGCGGTAATAGGGGGTAATAGGGGGTAATAGAAAATACATTCATTATAAACGTGTAGGAGTAGAGGTGACATTCATGATAAACGTGTTGGAGTAGAGGAGACATTGATGATAAACGTGCAGGAGAGCAAGGATATATTATATTTAGCTAATGTAATGAGCCAGTACTGGCTTATGCTAATGAAATTAGCCTGTTTGTAAAGCTATGTATGTAGATAGGAAGCTTTCTGCTGTTTATAATCATTTTTTAATAGCTGTTTTAATGTCACTATTAATACACCCATGCATGGTCCTGCCTGCCTCTGCTGCTGATGAGGGCCTTGGGTCCATTTGATTTCATTACAGCAGTTTACAGTACAGTCAGAACTGTGAACTGTTTGATAACATGGTGGTGGATCTTTCATATTACGGGGATAGTTTGTTTGAACTGGTCCTAGGGCCCTTGTTAATGTCAACGGCATCATGATCTTTACCCAGTACCAGGACATTTTTAGCCCAAATCCTGGTTGCCTCTGCCAGGAGGCTGAAACGTGGCCTCTAGTGAATCTTTCAGGAAGACAATTACCCAAAGCACACATCAAACTCTACAAACAAATGGTTAATTGGCCACAAAATGAACATTTTGTAATGGCCATCTCAGTCTCCGGACTTGAAACCCGTTGAAAACCAGCAGTCCATAGCACAGATCTGGAAGGATTCTAGATGGAGGAATGATCTATGATCCCTCCCAATGTGTACTCCAACTCGTTGTACTCACAAGGTGAGGTATTAAAAGGTATTTGAAAATAGGGTTGTCAATAACTTGGACCCCTACGTTTTTTAGATTTGTATTTATTACTTGTTATATATCAACTCTCTTTCCCCCGCACAATTATATCTGTATAAAATAATACAATTTCCCAAATGTTTTTGAGAATACAATATACAGTGCATTGGGAAAGGATTCAGATTTGTCCCGAAGCCACTCGTGTGTTGTCTTGGCTGTGTGCTTAGGGTCGTTGTTCTGTTGCAAGGTGAACCTTCGCCCCCAGTCTGAGGTCCTGAGTGCTCTGGAGCAGGTTTTCATCAAGGATCTCTCTCTGTACTTGAATCCGTTTATCTTTCCCTCGATCCTGACTAGTCTCCCAGTCCCTGCCGCTGAAAAACATCCCCACAGCATGATCCCGCCACCACGCTTCACTGTAAGGATGGTGCTAGGTTTCCTCCAGATGTGACTCTTGGCATTCAGGCCAAATAGTTCAATATTGGTTTCATCAGACCAGAGAATCTTGTTTCTTATGGTCTGAGAGTCCTTTAGGTGCCTTTTGGCAAACTCCAAGTGGGCTGTCATGCCTTTTACTGAGGAGTGGCTTCCGTCTGGCCACTCTAACAGAAAGGCCTGATTGGTGGAGTGCTGCAGAGATGGTTGTCCTTCTGGAAGTTCTCCCTTCTCCACAGAGGAACTCTGGAGCTCTGTCATAGTGACAATCTGGTTCTTGGTCACCTCCCTGACCAAGGCCCTTCTCCCCTTGATTGCTCAGTTTGGCCGGGCGGCCAGCTCTAGGAAGAGTCTTCTTCCATTTCAAAATGATGGAGGCCACTGTGTTCTTGGGGACCTTCAATGCTGCAGAAAGGTTTTGGTACCCTTCCCCCAGATCTGTGCCTCGACACAATCCTGTCTTCCAGACACAAATGAGAGAACACCCCACTCTGACCATTTTACTCTCCCTGGCAGAGCTGGTTAGGCTGTTTCCATGTTATCCAGAGCGTTGGTGACTGTAACTGTGCTGCTAGCAACCACATAGCACTGTAACATTAATCCACATTTTACTCTCCCTAGCAGAGCTGGTTAGGCTGTTTCCATGTTATCCAGAGCGTTGGTGACTGTAACTGTGCTGCTAGCAACCACATAGCACTGTAACATTAATCCACATTTTACTCTCCCTAGCAGAGCTGGTTAGGCTGTTTCCATGTTATCCAGAGCGTTGGTGACTGTAACTGCTGGCTTTTTGTTGCAGACATTTACTGACACCGGACGTATTCAACAGGCGTTGAGCGTTCGTAAATCCGTCAGTTATTCTGCGCTCTTGCAACCTCAGACCTACAGTGTTCTGAAAATGGAGTAGATAGCCAGAATGAATTCACGAGTGCACCCTTAAATCCATTTTAGAATAAGGCTGTAATGTAACAAGAAACGTGTGAGAAAAAAGAAAGGGTCTGAATCCTTTCCGAATGCCCTGTATGGCAGTATTTTAATGTTTTATTTTATACAGTTATTTTTTTAGCTCCTCTTTATCAAACAGTGTCAATAATTTCAGATCCAACTGTACATTGTGTATTTTAATAAACTGCCAGAAACCTCTTTTGTACCGAATTGCTCGGTAGATAATAGTTTATAAAAAAGGATGAAAAAACTCATTCATCCAGAGCGATAACATCCGAAAATATTCCCGCTGATGAAGCATGCAGACAACTGGAAGAACTGCAGAGAAAGAACATTTTTACCCCCCCCCCCCCAAAAAAAAAACGTCTGGCTTCATTAATTACACAGAAGAGCTTTAAAAGTTGTGTTAGTGTTTGTATCCAAAATCAATAACCTGAGATGTTGTGTTCTCTCTCTCCATTAACTTCCTCAATTCAGCCATTCTTCTCCAATCGTACTTTTAATGTCCCGCTTATACATGACACTAGTAACTGAACAAAACAAAGCTCTTAATCTGAGGTAAACAAGCTCTGCGGCTGGCTCTGACTGAGTGTGTCTGATTGTATCTAGATAACAAAGTAGAACCTTTTAAATTAAGATACTTTTTCCTAAAACCTCCAGCTGGAGACAGGCGATCTCTAAAGAAGGCCCAAAAGATTTTCAATTATTCCAGTCACCCGAGCAAGGTATTGATCACTCTGTTACCATCTGGCAAGCGGTATTGGAGTATCGGGTCTCGGACCGACAGGCTCCGTTACAAATCAAATCAAAGTTGATTGGTTAGCAGATGTTATAGTGGGTGCAGCGAAATGCTTATGTTACTAGCTCCTGAAAATGCAGTAAAATGTAAATCAAGTACAAAATTCATGTTAAAAAAACAACAACAGAATTATAGAAACGTTGGAATAAATCGAATTGACAACCCAAATAGCACTGTAGCATTAATCCACATAGCACTGTAGCATTAATCCACATAGCACTGTAGCATTAATCCACATAGCACTGTAGCATTAATCCACATAGCACTGTAGCATTAACCCACATAGCACTGTAGCATTAATCCACATAGCACTGTAGCATTAACCCACATAGCACTGTAGCATTAATCCACATAGCACTGTAGCATTAATCCACATAGCACAGTAGCATTAATCCACATAGCACTGTAGCATTAATCCACATAGCACAGTAGCATTAATCCACATAGCACTGTAGCATTAATCCACATAGCACTGTAGCATTAATCCACATAGCACAGTAACATTAATGCACATAGCACTGTAACGTTAATCCACATAGCAATGTAACGTTAATCCACATAGCACTGTAACGTTAATCCACATAGCACTGTAACGTTAATCCACATAGCAATGTAACATTAATCCACATAGCACTGTAATGTTAATCCACATAGCAATGTAATGTTAATCCACATAGCACAGTAACATTAATCCACATAGCACAGTAACATTAATCCACATAGCATTAATCCACATAGCACTGTAACATTAATCCACATAGCACTGTAACGTTAATCCACATACCACAGTAAAGTTAATCCACATACCACAGCAACATTAATCCACATAGCACTGTAACATTAATCCACATACCACAGCAACATTAATCCACATAGCACTGTAACGTTAATCCACATACCACAGTAAAGTTAATCCACATACCACAGCAACATTAATCCACATAGCACTGTAACATTAATCCACATAGCACAGTAACATTAATCCACATAGCACTGTAATGTTAATCCACATAGCACAGTAACATTAATCCACATACCACAGCAACATTAATCCACATAGCACTGTAACGTTAATCCACATAGCAATGTAGCATTAATCCACATACCACAGCAACATTAATCCACATAGCACTGTAATGTTAATCCACATAGCACTGTAACATTAATCCACATAGCACACCAATCACTACCCTGGGGCATGAGCTTTTTTTTTTTTAGAGCAGAGGAAAGACTGGCCCTCCAACACCACTTCCAGCAGCATCTGGTCTCCCATCCAGGGACTGACCAGGACCAACCCTGCTTAGCTTCAGAAGCAAGCCAGCAGTGGTATACAGGGTGGTATGCTGCTGGCTCTTTAAAAGCTGTTCAACAGTCTGATGGTGATAGAAGCTGTTCAACAGTCTGATGGTGATAGAAGCTGTTCAACAGTCTGATGGTAATAGAAGCTGTTCAACAGTCTGATGGTGATAGAAATTGTTCAACAGTCTGATGGTGATAGTAGCTGTTCAACAGTCTGATGGTGATAGAAGCTGTTCAACAGTCTGATGGTCTGGTGATAGAAGCTGTTCAACAGTCTGATGGTGATAGTAGCTGTTCAACAGTCTGATGGTGATAGAAGCTGTTCAACAGTCTGATGGTGATAGTAGCTGTTCAACAGTCTGATGGTGATAGTAGCTGTTCAACAGTCTGATGGTGATAGAAGCTGTTCAACAGTCTGATGGTGATAGAAGCTGTTCAACAGTCTGATGATAATAGAAGCTGTTCAACAGTCTGATGGTGATAGAAGCTGTTCAACAGTCTTATGGTAATATAAGCTGTTCACCAGTCTGCTGGTAATTGAAGCTGTTCAACAGTCTGCTGGTAATTGAAGCTGTTCAACAGTCTGCTGGTAATTGAAGCTGTTCAACAGTCTGCTGGTAATTGAAGCTGTTCAACAGTCTGCTGGTAATTGAAGCTGTTCAACAGTCTGATGGTAATAGAAGCTGTTCAACAGTCTGATGGTAATAGACGCTGTTCAACAGTCTGATGGTAATAGAAGCTGTTCAACTGTTCAACAGTCTGATGGTAATAGAAGCTGTTCAACAGTCTGATGGTAATAGAAGCTGTTCAAAAATCTGATGGTAATAGAAGCTGTTCAGCAGTCTGATGGTAATAGAAGCTGTTCAACAGTCTGATGGTGATAGAAGCTGTTCAACAGTCTGATGGTGATATAATCTGTTCAACAGTCTGATGGTAATAGAAGCTGTTCAACAGTCTGATGGTAATAGAAGCTGTTCAACAGTCTGATGGTAATAGAAGCTGTTCAAAAATCTGATGGTAATAGAAGCTGTTCAGCAGTCTGATGGTAATAGAAGCTGTTCAACAGTCTGATGGTGATAGAAGCTGTTCAACAGTCTGATGGTGATATAATCTGTTCAACAGTCTGATGGTAATAGAAGCTGTTCAACAGTCTGATGGTAATAGAAGCTGTTCAACAGTCTGATGGTAATAGAAGCTGTTCAAAAATCTGATGGTAATAGAAGCTGTTCAGCAGTCTGATGGTAATAGAAGCTGTTCAACAGTCTGATGGTGATAGAAGCTGTTCAACAGTCTGATGGTGATATAATCTGTTCAACAGTCTGATGGTAATAGAAGCTGTTCAACAGTCTGATGGTAATAGAAGCTGTTCAACAGTCTGATGGTAATAGAAGCTGTTCAACAGTCTGATGGTGATAGAAGCTGTTCAACAGTCTGATGGTGATAGAAGCTGTTCAACAGTCTGATGGTGATAGAATCTGTTCAACAGTCTGATGGTAATAGAAGCTGTTCAACAGTCTGATGGTAATAGAAGCTGTTCAACAGTCTGATGGAGATAGAAGCTGTTCAACAGTCTGATGGTAATAGAAGCTGTTCAACAGTCTGATGGTAATAGAAGCTGTTCAACAGTCTGATGGTAATAGAAGCTGTTCAACAATCTGA
This sequence comes from Oncorhynchus kisutch, assembly GCF_002021735.2. Classification (NCBI taxonomy): domain Eukaryota; kingdom Metazoa; phylum Chordata; class Actinopteri; order Salmoniformes; family Salmonidae; genus Oncorhynchus; species Oncorhynchus kisutch. The sequence continues at coordinate 5,473,667 of NC_034179.2, read as the reverse complement.
TGGTGATAGAAGCTGTTCAACAGTCTGATGGTCTGATAATAGAAGCTGTTCAACGCTTGGCCCCCGCAGCGCGCCGCCACCGTCCTCGAGGACGACCCGGAGGACGAGGTGCTGGGCGATCCGGGTGGAGGCGGTGGAAATCTCTCAGGAGAGAAGGGTCCAAAATGTCCCCCACCGGAACCCAGCATCTCTCCTCCGGACCGTACCCCTCCCAGTCCACGAGGTACTGTAGGCCCCCCACCCGGCCCCGAACTGTGTACGCCGGGGACCCCTCGATGTCCAGAGTGGGCGGAGGGACCTCAGGCACCTCACCTTCTTGCAGGGGACCAGCCACCACCGGCTTGAGGAGAGACACATGAAACGAGGGGTTAATACGGTAATACCTAGGAAGTTGTAACCTGTAACACACCTCGTTTATTCTCCTCAGGACTTTGAACGGCCCCACACACTGCGGCCCCAGCTTCCGACAGGGCAGGCGGAGGGGCAGGTTTCGGGTCGAGAGCCAGACCCTGTCCCCCGGTGCAAACACGGGGGCCTCACTGCGGTGCTGGTCAGCGCTCCTCTTCTGCCGTTCTCCCGCTAACCGTAGTGAGTCCTGAACGGCTTTCCAGGTGTCCTTGGAGCGCTGTACCCATTCCTCCACCGCAGGAGCCTCGGTCTGGCTCTGATGCCATGGGGCCAGGACCGGCTGGTAACCTAACACACACTCAAAAGGGGACAAGTTAGTTGAGGAGTGGCGTAGGGAGTTCTGAGCTAGTTCAGCCCAGGGAACATACCTTGCCCACTCACCAGGCCGGTCCCGGCAATAGGACCGCAGAAACCTGCCCACATCCTGGTTTACGCGCTCCACCTGCCCATTACTCTCGGGGTGAAAACCTGAGGTTAAGACCGAGACCCCCAGTCTCTCCATAAACGCCCTCCACACTCTGGACGTGAATTGGGGACCCCGATCAGAAACTATGTCCTCAGGCACCCCATAGTGCCGGAAGACATGGGTAAACAAGTCCTCCGCAGTCTGCAGGGCCGTAGGGAGACCGGGCAACAGAATGAGACGACAGGACTTAGAAAACTGATCCACAACGACCAGGATCGTAGTACTTCCCTGGGACGGGGGAAGGTCGGTAAGAAAGTCCACCGATAAGTGTGCCGTTGTGGAACGGGGAGGGGTTGTAATTTCCCTCTAGGCAGGTGCCGAGGAGCCTTGCTCTGAGCACACACTGAGCAGGAGGAGACATAAAATCTCACGTCTTTAGCCAGCGTGGGCCACCAGTATCTCCCTCTCAGACTCCACACTGTCCTCTCGATGCCAGGATGACCCGAGGAGGGGAGAGTATGAGGCCACCGGATCAGCTTGTCCCGGACCCCCCTCGGCACATACTGAGTCCCCACTGGACAGTTAGGGGGGGGCGGCTCTGACCGTGAGGCCTCCTCTATCTCCGCGTCCACCTCCCATACCACCGGTGCCACGAGACATGACGGTGGAATGATGGGAGTTGGCTCAACGGACCGCTCCTCGGTATCATAGAGGCGGGACAGCGCGTCGGCTTTGGTGTTTTGGGAGCCTGGCCGGTATGAGAGGGTAAACCGGAACCTGGTAAAAAACATGGCCCATCTAGCCTGACGTGGATTTAGTCTCTTCGGTGCCCGGATATACTCGAGAATACGATGGTCAGTCCAGATGAGAAAAGGGTGTTTAGCCCCCTCAAGCCAATGTCTCCACACCTTCAGAGCCTTGACTACAGCTAACAACTCCCGGTCCCCCACATCATAGTTTCGCTCCGCTGGGCTGAGCTTGTTCGAAAAGAAAGCACACGGGCGAAGCTTGGGTGGCACGCCCGAGCGTTGGGACAGCACAGCTCCGACCCCAGCCTCGGATGCATCCACCTCCACTATGAACGCTAAAGAGGGGTCCGGATGCGCCAACACGGGCGCATTGGTGAACAGCTCCTTCAAACGACTGAAGGCTCTGCCCGCCTCTGCTGACCAGCGCAAGCGCACCGGTCCTCCCTTCTGCAGTGAGGTGATGGGAGCAGCCACCTGACCAAAACCCCGGATAAACCTCCGGTAGTAATTGGCAAATCCTAAAAACCGCTGCACCTCTTTCACCGTGGTCGGAGTCGGTCAATTACGCACGGCTGTAACGCGGTCATCCTCCATCACCACCCCGGAGGTGGAAATACGATATCCCAGGAAGGAAACGGACTGTTTGAAAAACTCACATTTCTCCGCCTTGCAATACAGGTCATGCTCCAGCAGTCGCCCAAGTACCTTACGCACCAGAGACACATGCACCGCGCATGTTGCAGAATAGATCAAGATGTCATCGATATACACTACCACTCCCTGCCCGAGCAGGTCTCGGAGAATCTCATCTACGAAGGATTGGAAGACGGCTGGAGCATTCTTCAACCCGTATGGCATGACGTGGTACTCATAATGACCAGATGTAGTACTAAATGCGGTTTTCCACTCATCTCCTCCCTGGATACGCACCAGATTATACGCGCTCCTCAGGTCCAGTTTTGTGAAGAAGCGCGCCCTGTGAAATGATTCCACCGCCGTAGCGATGAGAGGTAGTGGGTAACTAAACCCCACTGTGATGGAATTTAGACCTCTATAATCAATGCACGGACGCAGACCTCCATCCTTCTTCTTCACAAAAAAGAAGCTCGAGGAGACGGGTGATGCGGAGGGCCGAATGTACCCCTGTCCCAGCGATTCAGCAACATATGTTTCCATCGCTACCGTCTCCTCCTGGGACAATGGATACACGTGACTCCTAGGAAGTGCAGCGTTCTCCAGAAGGTTTATCACGCAGTCCTCTCGACAATGAGGTGGTAATTGGGTCGCCTTCTTTTTACTGAAGGCGATAGCCAAATCGGCATATTCAGAGGGAATGCGCACGGTGGAAACTTGGTCTGGACTCTCCACCGTAGTCGCACCAACGGCAACTCCTATACACCTACCTGAACACTCCTCTGACCACCCCTTAAGAGCCCCCTGTCACCAGGAAATCACCGGGTTGTGTTGAGCTAACCAGGGAACCCCCAACACCACTGGAAACGCAGGTGAATCTATAAGGAACAGACTAATCTGCTCCTTATGATCCCCCTGCGTTACCATGTCCAGCGGCACCGTAGCCTCCCTAATTACTCCTTACCCTAATGGTCGGCTATCTAAGGAGTGCACGGGGAAAGGTAGGTCTAACGACACCAGGGGAATCCCTAGCCTTAACGCAAGCCCACGATCCATGAAATTCCCAGCTGCGCCTGAATCGACTAGCGCCTTATGCTGTAGAGGGGGAAGAAACCCAGGGAAAGAAGTCAACACATACACATGACCGACAGGAAGCTCTGGGTGAGTCTGGTGCTTACTCACCTGGGGTGATCGAGCAGTGCTCCACCTGCCCTCCCGACTCCCAGACGAGTTCCTCCAGCACCGGTCGGACGTGTGCCCTCGTCGACCACAACTGGTGCAGGAGGACACTCCTCCTCCGGTCCCCCTCGAAGTCGCCCCTCCTAATTCCATAGGGATAGGAGGGCTGGGAAGTGGAAACGACAGGGCCTGATCCGAACGCCCGTGGGCAGCCAGCAGGTTGTCGAGATGGATAGCCAAGTCAATGACTTCATCCAGTGTGCATGTGGTGTCCCGACATGCCAGCTCCCTGCGGACGTCCTCCCTGAGACTGCATCTGAAATGATCGATCAAGGCCCTGTCGTTCCATCCTGCTCCTGCGGCCAAGGTCCTGAACTCCAGAGCAAAGTCCTGTACGCTCCTCGTCTCCTGACGCAGGTGGAACAGCCGTTCACCCGCCGCCTGACCCTCTGGTGGATGGTCAAAAACAGCTCGGAATCGGCGGGTGAACTCTGGGTAATTATCCCTCGCCGAGTCCGGACCATTCCACACTGCGTTGGCCCACTCGAGGGCTCGCCCAGTCAAGCAGGAGACGAGAGCGCTAACGCTCTCCTCTCCGGAGGGAGCAGGACGCACGGTAGCCAGGTATAGTTCCAGTTGAAGGAGGAAACCCTGGCACCCAGCCGCCGTTCCGTCATACTCCCGTGGGAGTGTCAGCCGAAGAGCCCCGGAGCCAGATGTGGTCGCAGGAACAGGAGGTGCTGGAGAAGGGGGTGCTAGAGATGAGGTGGGAAGGCCACTCCTCTCCCATCGATCCATCCTCTCCATCATTTGGTCCATGGCAGAACCAATCCGGTGAAGCACGCTGGTGTGATGGAGGACCCTCTCTTCCATCGATGGGAGAGGAGACGCGGCTGCTCCTGCTGATTCCATGGTGGTGCGAGATTCTGTCACGTTTTATCAAGGTGGGTGGAATCAGGCGCAGAGAGCAGGTTTCAGTGATTCGACAGTTTATTCTCCGGTGCACAAAAAACACGGTCAACCCAACATACAGGGTGAATACTCCAACATAGGATCAAAAATAGACCGGAGAATAAAACACAAGTACTACACCAAATGACATGAATACAAAACCAACAGACAAACGAAAAAGGGATTGGTAGTGGCTAGTAGGACGGTGACGACGACCGCCGAGCACCGCCCGAACAGGCAGGAGAGCCAGCTTCGGCGGAAGTCGTGACAGCAACAAAATAGCAAAAATGCCAAGAGGAGTGAATTATTTTGCAAGGCACTGTATATTCAAAATTAAGGTACAAAATAAAAATAAAAATACCTATATTGGTCAATTTTTAAGATAGTCAATGTAACTGAGAACTATGGCGCTCCAGTAGGTAGCGGTAATGCACCATAATGTTGGATGCCAACCACTGATAAACCCCACAGAGATCACGGTAGCTAGCTACAACAATGGTAAACAGTGTCCTTCGGACCATGCCTGTCGGCACTGTTTTTCATTAGTTCTGTTATTAACGAGGACAAGGGCAGTTTTCCAGCAGGCGTTTAGGACACTGGGTGCTAGCTAGTTAGCAAGCTAGGACTCTGGTACAGAGCGGGCGGGAGCGAAGGACACTGTGTGCTAGCTTGTTAACTAGTCACCCAGGAGGACTCTGGTACAGAGCAGGTGGGAGGCGGGGGTAACACTGGTTTCTTGCTAGCTAGGACACCGGTACAGAGCAGGTGGGAGGCGGGGGTAACACTGGTTTCTTGCTAGCTAGGACACCGGTAGATGAAGTTCTTCAACCCTGAAAAAGTCAGAAAATACGTTTATTTCCTCTTTGACTCACATTTTAATAAAATAAAGCTGGGTTTCCCCGCAAAGTTTTTTGACCAATATATATCGATTTTTGTTTAGTGATTTTGAACGAGTCCAAACGAGACAAACTTCCCATTACCAGTGTTCAGGTCTACCACTGTCGTGTAGTCAGCAAAACCTGATGATTGAGTTGGAGTTGTACGTGGACACGCAGTCCAGGTTACAGCTTCTATTACCAGTCCATCAGACTGCTTAAAAGCTGAACCTAGCTATCTCTGTGTTTGTAAATTATGTCTTGGAGTGTTGGAGTGTTGGAGTGTTGGAGTGTTGGAGTGTTGGAGTCCCTGGCTCTCCGTCAATAAAACAAAAAAGAAAATGGTGCCGTCTACTTAGCTTAATAGAAGGAATAAGAAATGGTTTATACTATAACGTTTAAGTACATTTTAGCTATCCCATTTACTTTAGTTACATCAATATATTTAAAACCATTTTCTATTAAAGTATCTTTACTTCTACTCAAGTATGACAATTTAGTTATTTTTCCACCACTACTTTTTATACCTGTAAACCGTGTAATGTGATAAATACACTTGATTTGGTTTAATGGTTTAATCAATGCTTATTCCACTACAGTGGAAAGTCGTCTGAATAAGATACGGCTCAAAAAGGAGGTGTTCTAAAATGATGTCAATGCTCCCCAGACCTGACATAGTATTTACCCAGAATGCTCCTCAGACCTGACATAGTTTTTACCCAGAATGCTCCCCAGACCTGACATAGTTTTTTCCCAGAATGCTCCCCAGACCTGACATAGTTTTTACCCAGAATGCTCCCCAGACCTGACATACTTTTTTCCCAGAATGCTCCCCAGACCTAACATAATATTTTCCCAGAATTCTCCCCAGACCTGACAAAGTATTTACCCAGAATGCTCCCCAGACCTGACATAGTATTTTCTGGTATGTTCATTTCTGTATTAGAATGTGACTGTATATTGTTGCTGAATTGTCAGGTCCGTCGGTAGAGACTAACGACTGTAGTCTGCCCCATCAGGAGCATCACACCTTAAAAAGAACAATGTGAGTACGTGTGTGTGTGTGTGTGTGTGTGTGTGTGTGTGTGTGTGTGTGTGTGTGTGTGTGTGTGTGTGTGTGTGTGTGTGTGTGTGTGTGTGTGTGCGTGCGTGCGTGCGTGTTTGTGTGTGCGTGTGTGTGTGTGTGCGTGTATCGTGGATATTAACCATGAATTCCGTAACAGAGCTGCTATTTCCAGACAGTAATCACCATTGAACAGCATACATGTAAAGCCAGCCCTTTCTAATGAGCTTTGAAGCAGCAAGGAGAACATCTTTATAAAGTCTAAATTATTCCACTATGTACAAAAATGGAGGTAATTGTTTTTGACAGGTCTTGAATAGCACCCTTGTCAGGATGGAATGTGTCAGTCCAGGGGTGCATCCCAAATGGTACGCTGTTCCCTTTATAGCGCACTATTTTTCTATCAGGGCCCATGGGTCTCTGATCAAAATAGTGCACTATATTCTTTCAGCTCCATTTACAGAGATCTCTCTTTCATCCAGAGCCTATATCCAGGTCCATATACAGAGATTACATTTTTTATTTGACTAGGCCAAGTCAGTTAAGAACAAATTCTTATTTACAATGACGGCCTAACCCCCGGCCAAATCCTCCCCTAACCCGGAAGGTGCAGGGACAATTGTGCGCCGCCCTATGGGACTTCCAATACAAGGCCGGTTGTGATACAGCCCGGCATCGAACCAGGGTCTGTAGTGAAGCCTTTAGGACTGAGATGCAGTGCCTCAGACCGCTGCGTCACTCGGGAGTCCCTCTCTTTCTCTTTCCTCTGTCCTCTCTTCATTTATAAGAAGAATAATTTTGTTCCCTCTGTCAGCGTTAACATGAAAGGCAGCGATGGTCAGAGAGGGAAATTAAATGATAGTTTCTTTCTGTCTAAATGAAGGGAAAATTGCACACTGAGACGTGTATAAAACATTATGAAAATGCAACGGTGCCTCTGAACAGTAGCACTTCTTAAAGCATCGTTACACTGTAGCTATTTACCATAAATTCTCTTCAGAGGAAAATGCCACAGAACCTTTGAAAGGAAACAGGAAGACCGGTTGGCTGTGTCATTACCTGATCCTTTAATAAACAAGGGGTCTCCTCAGCCTATAGACAAGCCTATCACCTCTCTCTGGTGATATTGAGGCTTTGTATTAGCAGGCAGGTCTCATAAGAAGCAGCAAACAATGTTATACTGAGAGCTAGGAGGGTTGGGGCTATACGGTTAGGAGGGTTGGGGCTGTATGGTTAGGAGGGTTGGGGCTATATGGTTAGGAGGGTTGGGGCTATATGGTTAGGAGGGTTGGGGCTATATGGTTAGGAGGGTTGGGGCTATATGGTTAGGAGGGTTGGGGCTATATGGTTAGGAGGGTTGGGGCTGTACGGTTAGGAGGGTTGGGGCTATATGGTTAGGAGGGTTGGGGCTGTATGGTTAGGAGGGTTGGGGCTGTACGGTTAGGTTTGTTGGGGCTGTACGGTTAGGAGGGTTGGGGCTGTATGGTTAGGAGGGTTGGGGCTGTATGGTTAGGAGGGTTGGGGCTGTATGGTTAGGAGGGTTGGGGCTATACGGTTAGGAGGGTTGGGGCTATACGGTTAGGAGGGTTGGGGCTGTATGGTTGGGGCTGTATGGTTAGGAGGGTTGGGGCTATTCGGTTAGGAGGGTTGGGGCTGTATGGTTAGGAGGGTTGGGGCTGTATGGTTGGGGCTGTATGGTTAGGAGGGTTGGGGCTGTACGGTTAGGAGGGTTGGGGCTATACGGTTAGGAGGGTTGGGGCTGTATGGTTAGGAGGGTTGGGGCTATACGGTTAGGAGGGTTGGGGCTGTATGGTTAGGAGGGTTGGGGCTGTATGGCTGGGGCTGTACGGTTAGGAGGGTTGGGGCTGTACGGTTAGGAGGGTTGGGGCTGTATGGTTAGGAGGGTTGGGGCTGTATGGTTAGGAGGGTTGGGGCTGTATGGTTAGGAGGGTTGGGGCTATATGGTTAGGAGGGTTGGGGCTGTACGGTTAGGAGGGTTGGGGCTGTATGGTTAGGAGGGTTGGGGCTGTATGGCTGGGGCTGTACGGTTAGGAGGGTTGGGGCTGTATGGTTAGGAGGGTTGGGGCTGTATGGTTGGGGCTGTATGGTTAGGAGGGTTGGGGCTGTACGGTTAGGAGGGTTGGGGCTATATGGTTAGGAGGGTTGGGGCTGTATGGTTAGGAGGGTTGGGGCTGTACGGTTAGGAGGGTTGGGGCTATATGGTTAGGAGGGTTGGGGCTATATGGTTAGGAGGGTTGGGGCTGTATGGTTGGGGCTGTATGGTTAGGAGGGTTGGGGCTATATGGTTAGGAGGGTTGGGGCTGTATGGTTGGGGCTGTATGGTTAGGAGGGTTGGGGGCTGTATGGTTAGGAGGGTTGGGGCTATACGGTTAGGAGGGTAGGGGCTATATGGTTAGGAGGGTTGGGGCTATATGGTTAGGAGGGTTGGGGCTGTATGGTTAGGAGGGTTGGGGCTATACGGTTAGGAGGGTTGGGGCTATATGGTTAGGAGGGTTGGGGCTATACGGTTAGGAGGGTTGGGGCTGTATGGTTAGGAGGGTTGGGGCTATATGGTTAGGAGGGTTGGGGCTATATGGTTAGGAGGGTTGGGGCTATATGGTTAGGAGGGTTGGGGCTATATGGTTAGGAGGGTTGGGGCTATATGGTTAGGAGGGTTGGGGCTGTACGGTTAGGAGGGTTGGGGCTATATGGTTAGGAGGGTTGGGGCTGTATGGTTAGGAGGGTTGGGGCTGTACGGTTAGGTTTGTTGGGGCTGTACGGTTAGGAGGGTTGGGGCTGTATGGTTAGGAGGGTTGGGGCTGTATGGTTAGGAGGGTTGGGGCTGTATGGTTAGGAGGGTTGGGGCTATACGGTTAGGAGGGTTGGGGCTATACGGTTAGGAGGGTTGGGGCTGTATGGTTGGGGCTGTATGGTTAGGAGGGTTGGGGCTATTCGGTTAGGAGGGTTGGGGCTGTATGGTTAGGAGGGTTGGGGCTGTATGGTTGGGGCTGTATGGTTAGGAGGGTTGGGGCTGTACGGTTAGGAGGGTTGGGGCTATACGGTTAGGAGGGTTGGGGCTGTATGGTTAGGAGGGTTGGGGCTATACGGTTAGGAGGGTTGGGGCTGTATGGTTAGGAGGGTTGGGGCTGTATGGCTGGGGCTGTACGGTTAGGAGGGTTGGGGCTGTACGGTTAGGAGGGTTGGGGCTGTATGGTTAGGAGGGTTGGGGCTGTATGGTTAGGAGGGTTGGGGCTGTATGGTTAGGAGGGTTGGGGCTATATGGTTAGGAGGGTTGGGGCTGTACGGTTAGGAGGGTTGGGGCTGTATGGTTAGGAGGGTTGGGGCTGTATGGCTGGGGCTGTACGGTTAGGAGGGTTGGGGCTGTATGGTTAGGAGGGTTGGGGCTGTATGGTTGGGGCTGTATGGTTAGGAGGGTTGGGGCTGTACGGTTAGGAGGGTTGGGGCTATATGGTTAGGAGGGTTGGGGCTGTATGGTTAGGAGGGTTGGGGCTGTACGGTTAGGAGGGTTGGGGCTATATGGTTAGGAGGGTTGGGGCTATATGGTTAGGAGGGTTGGGGCTGTATGGTTGGGGCTGTATGGTTAGGAGGGTTGGGGCTATATGGTTAGGAGGGTTGGGGCTGTATGGTTGGGGCTGTATGGTTAGGAGGGTTGGGGGCTGTATGGTTAGGAGGGTTGGGGCTATACGGTTAGGAGGGTTGGGGCTATATGGTTAGGAGGGTTGGGGCTGTATGGTTAGGAGGGTTGGGGCTATACGGTTAGGAGGGTTGGGGCTATATGGTTAGGAGGGTTGGGGCTATATGGTTAGGAGGGTTGGGGCTGTATGGTTGGGGCTGTATGGTTAGGAGGGTTGGGGCTGTATGGTTAGGAGGGTTGGGGCTGTATGGTTAGGAGGGTTGGGGCTGTACGGTTAGGAGGGTTGGGGCTGTATGGTTAGGAGGGTTGGGGCTGTATGGTTAGGAGGGTTGGGGCTGTATGGTTAGGAGGGTTGGGGCTGTATGGTTAGGAGGGTTGGGGCTGTATGGTTAGGAGGGTTGGGGCTGTATGGTTAGGAGGGTTGGCGCTATATGGTTAGGAGGGTTGGGGCTGTACGGTTGGGGCTGTATGGTTAGGAGGGTTGGGGGCTGTATGGTTAGGAGGGTTGGGGCTATACGGTTAGGAGGGTTGGGGCTATATGGTTAGGAGGGTTGGGGCTATATGGTTAGGAGGGTTGGGGCTGTATGGTTAGGAGGGTTGGGGCTATACGGTTAGGAGGGTTGGGGCTATATGGTTAGGAGGGTTGGGGCTATATGGTTAGGAGGGTTGGGGCTGTATGGTTGGGGCTGTATGGTTAGGAGGGTTGGGGCTGTATGGTTAGGAGGGTTGGGGCTGTATGGTTAGGAGGGTTGGGGCTGTACGGTTAGGAGGGTTGGGGCTGTATGGTTAGGAGGGTTGGGGCTGTATGGTTAGGAGGGTTGGGGCTGTATGGTTAGGAGGGTTGGGGCTGTATGGTTAGGAGGGTTGGGGCTGTATGGTTAGGAGGGTTGGGGCTGTATGGTTAGGAGGGTTGGCGCTATATGGTTAGGAGGGTTGGGGCTGTACGGTTGGGGCTGTATAGTTGGGGGTTTGTGGCTGAGGCTGTAGGGCTGGGGAAGGATGGCTGTATTGTTGGGGCTGTATCAAATCAAATCAAATGTATTTAGAAAGCCCTTCTTACATCAGCTGATATCTCAAAGTGCTGCACAGAAACCCAGCCTAAAACCCCAAACAGCAAGCAATGCAGGTGTAGAAGCACGGTGACTAGGAAAAACTCCCTAGAAAGGCCAATACCTAGGAAGAAACCTAGAGAGGAACCAGGCTATGAGGGGTGGCCAGTTCTCTTCTGGCTGTGCCGGGTGGAGATTATAACAGAACATGGCCAGATGTTCAAATGTTCATAAATGACCAGCATGGTCGAATAATTATAATCACAGGCAGAACAGTTGAAACTGGAGCAGCAGCATGGCCAGGTGGACTGGGGACAGCAAGGAGTCATCATGCCAGGTAGTCCTGAGGCATGGTCCTAGGGCTCAGGTCCTCCGAGAGAGAGAAAGAAAGAGAGAAAGAGAGAATTAGAGAGAGCATACTTAAATTCACACAGGACACTGGATAAGACAGGAGAAGTACTCCAGATATAACAAACTGACCCTAGCCCCCCGACACATAAACTACTGCAGCATAAATACTGGAGGCTGAGACAGGAGGTGGCAGGAGACACTGTGGCCCCATCCGATGATACCCCCGGACAGGGCCAAACAGGAAGGATATTACGCCACCCACTTTGCCAAAGCACAGCCCCCACACCACTAGAGGGATATCCTCAACCACCAACTTACCATCCTGAGACAAGGCCGAGTATAGCCCACAAAGATCTCCACCACGGCACAACCCATGGCTGGGGCTGTATTGCTGGGGCTGTATGGTTGGGGCTGTATGGCTGGGGCTGTATGGCTGGGGCTATATGGCTGTATGGCTGGGGCTGTAGGTTGGAATCTTTATGAATGGTGCTGTAATGGCTGGTGCTGTAATGGCTGGTGCTGTATGGTTGGGGCTGTATGGCTGGGGCTGTATGGTTAGGAGGGTTGGGGCTGTATAGTTAGGAGGGTTGGGGCTGTATGGTTAGGAGGGTTGGGGCTGTACGGTTAGGAGGGTTGGGGCTGTATGGTTAGGAGGGTTGGGGCTGTATGGTTAGGAGGGTTGGGGCTGTACGGTTAGGAGGGTTGGGGCTGTACGGTTAGGAGGGTTGGGGCTGTATGGTTAGGAGGGTTGGGGCTGTATGGTTAGGAGGGTTGGGGCTGTACGGTTAGGAGGGTTGGGGCTATACGGTTACGAGGGTTGGGGCTATACGGTTAGGAGGGTTGGGGCTGTATGTTTAGGAGGGTTGGGGCTGTACGGTTAGGAGGGTTGGGGCTATACGGTTAGGAGGGTTGGGGCTATACGGTTAGGAGGGTTGGGGCTATATGGTTAGGAGGGTTGGGGCTATATGGTTAGGAGGGTTGGGGCTGTATGGTTGGGGCTGTATGGTTAGGAGGGTTGGGGCTGTATGGTTAGGAGGGTTGGGGCTGTATGGTTAGGAGGGTTGGGGCTATATGGTTAGGAGGGTTGGGGCTGTATGGTTAGGAGGGTTGGGGCTGTATGGTTAGGAGGGTTGGGGCTGTATGGTTAGGAGGGTTGGGGCTGTATGGTTAGGAGGGTTGGGGCTGTATGGTTAGGAGGGTTGGGGCTATATGGTTAGGAGGGTTGGGGCTGTATGGTTGGGGCTGTATGGTTAGGAGGGTTGGGGCTGTATGGTTAGGAGGGTTGGGGCTGTATGGTTAGGAGGGTTGGGGCTATATGGTTAGGAGGGTTGGGGCTGTATGGTTGGGGCTGTATGGTTAGGAGGGTTGGGGCTATATGGTTAGGAGGGTTGGGGCTGTATGGTTGGGGCTGTATGGTTAGGAGGGTTGGGGCTGTATGGTTAGGAGGGTTGGGGCTGTATGGTTAGGAGGGTTGGGGCTGTATGGTTAGGAGGGTTGGGGCTATATGGTTAGGAGGGTTGGGGCTGTACGGTTGGGGCTGTATAGTTGGGGGTTTGTGGCTGAGGCTGTAGGGCTGGGGAAGGATGGCTGTATTGTTGGGGCTGTATCAAATCAAATCAAATGTATTTAGAAAGCCCTTCTTACATCAGCTGATATCTCAAAGTGCTGCACAGAAACCCAGACTAAAACCCCAAACAGCAAGCAATGCAGGTGTAGAAGCACGGTGACTATGAAAAACTCCCTAGAAAGGCCAATACCTAGGAAGAAACCTAGAGAGGAACCAGGCTATGAGGGGTGGCCAGTTCTCTTCTGGCTGTGCCGGGTGGAGATTATAACAGAACATGGCCAGATGTTCAAATGTTCATAAATGACCAGCATGGTCGAATAATTATAATCACAGGCAGAACAGTTGAAACTGGAGCAGCAGCATGGCCAGGTGGACTGGGGACAGCAAGGAGTCATCATGCCAGGTAGTCCTGAGGCATGGTCCTAGGGCTCAGGTCCTCCGAGAGAGAGAAAGAAAGAGAGAAAGAGAGAATTAGAGAGAGCATACTTAAATTCACACAGGACACTGGATAAGACAGGAGAAGTACTCCAGATATAACAAACTGACCCTAGCCCCCCGACACATAAACTACTGCAGCATAAATACTGGAGGCTGAGACAGGAGGTGGCAGGAGACACTGTGGCCCCATCCGATGATACCCCCGGACAGGGCCAAACAGGAAGGATATTACGCCACCCACTTTGCCAAAGCACAGCCCCCACACCACTAGAGGGATATCCTCAACCACCAACTTACCATCCTGAGACAAGGCCGAGTATAGCCCACAAAGATCTCCACCACGGCACAACCCATGGCTGGGGCTGTATTGCTGGGGCTGTATGGTTGGGGCTGTATGGCTGGGGCTGTATGGCTGGGGCTATATGGCTGTATGGCTGGGGCTGTAGGTTGGAATCTTTATGAATGGTGCTGTAATGGCTGGTGCTGTAATGGCTGGTGCTGTATGGTTGGGGCTGTATGGCTGGGGCTGTATGGTTAGGAGGGTTGGGGCTGTATGGTTAGGAGGGTTGGGGCTATACGGTTAGGAGGGTTGGGGCTGTACGGTTAGGAGGGTTGGGGCTGTACGGTTAGGAGGGTTGGGGCTGTATGTTTAGGAGGGTTGGGGCTATACGGTTAGGAGGGTTGGGGCTGTATGGTTAGGAGGGTTGGGGCTATATGGTTAGGAGGGTTGGGGCTATATGGTTAGGAGGGTTGGGGCTGTATGGTTAGGAGGGTTGGGGCTGTATAGTTAGGAGGGTTGGGGCTGTACGGTTAGGAGGGTTGGGGCTGTATGGTTAGGAGGGTTGGGGCTGTACGGTTAGGAGGGTTGGGGCTGTATGGTTAGGAGGGTTGGGGCTGTATGGTTAGGAGGGTTGGGGCTGTACGGTTAGGAGGGTTGGGGCTGTACGGTTAGGAGGGTTGGGGCTGTATGGTTAGGAGGGTTGGGGCTGTATGGTTAGGAGGGTTGGGGCTGTACGGTTAGGAGGGTTGGGGCTATACGGTTACGAGGGTTGGGGCTATACGGTTAGGAGGGTTGGGGCTGTATGTTTAGGAGGGTTGGGGCTGTACGGTTAGGAGGGTTGGGGCTATACGGTTAGGAGGGTTGGGGCTATACGGTTAGGAGGGTTGGGGCTGTATGGTTAGGAGGGTTGGGGCTATACGGTTAGGAGGGTTGGGGCTATATGGTTAGGAGGGTTGGGGCTATACGGTTAGGAGGGTTGGGGCTGTATGGTTGGGAGGGTTGGGGCTATACGGTTAGGAGGGTTGGGGCTGTATGGTTAGGAGGGTTGGGGCTGTATGGTTGGGGCTGTATGGTTAGGAGGGTTGGGGCTATACGGTTAGGAGGGTTGGGGCTGTATGGTTAGGAGGGTTGGGGCTGTATGGTTAGGAGGGTTGGGGCTATACGGTTAGGAGGGTTGGGGCTATACGGTTAGGAGGGTTGGGGCTATACGGTTAGGAGGGTTGGGGCTGTACGGTTGGGGCTATACGGTTAGGGCTGTACGGTTAGGAGGGTTGGGGCTATACGGTTAGGAGGGTTGGAGCTGAATGGTTAGGAGGGTTGGGGCTGTATGTTTAGGAGGGTTGGGGCTATACGGTTAGGAGGGTTGGGGCTGTATGGTTAGGAGGGTTGGGGCTATATGGTTAGGAGGGTTGGGGCTGTATGGTTAGGAGGGTTGGGGCTGTACGGTTAGGAGGGTTGGGGCTGTACGGTTAGGAGGGTTGGGGCTGTATGGTTAGGAGGGTTGGGGCTATACGGTTAGGAGGGTTGGGGCTATATGGTTAGGAGGGTTGGGGCTATATGGTTAGGAGGGTTGGGGCTATACGGTTAGGAGGGTTGGGGCTATACGGTTAGGAGGGTTGCGGCTGTACGGTTAGGAGGGTTGGGGCTATACGGTTAGGAGGGTTGGGGCTATACGGTTAGGAGGGTTGGGGCTATATGGTTAGGAGGGTTGGGGCTATACGGTTAGGAGGGTTGGGGCTATATGGTTAGGAGGGTTGGGGCTATATGGTTAGGAGGGTTGGGGCTGTACGGTTAGGAGGGTTGGGGCTGTATGTTTAGGAGGGTTGGGGCTGTATGGTTAGGAGGGTTGGGGCTGTACGGTTAGGAGGGTTGGGGCTGTATGGTTAGGAGGGTTGGGGCTGTACGGTTAGGAGGGTTGGGGCTATATGGATAGGAGGGTTGGGGCTATATGGTTAGGAGGGTTGGGGCTGTATGGTTAGGAGGGTTGGGGCTGTATGGTTAGGAGGGTTGGGGCTGTATGGTTAGGAGGGTTGGGGCTGTATGGTTAGGAGGGTTGGGGCTGTATGGTTAGGAGGGTTGGGGCTGTATGGTTAGGAGGGTTGGGGCTGTATGGTTAGGAGGGTTGGGGCTGTATGGTTAGGAGGGTTGGGGCTATATGGTTAGGAGGGTTGGGGCTGTATGGTTGGGGCTGTATGGTTAGGAGGGTTGGGGCTGTATGGTTAGGAGGGTTGGGGCTGTATGGTTAGGAGGGTTGGGGCTATATGGTTAGGAGGGTTGGGGCTGTATGGTTGGGGCTGTATGGTTAGGAGGGTTGGGGCTATATGGTTAGGAGGGTTGGGCCTGTATGGTTGGGGCTGTATGGTTAGGAGGGTTGGGGCTGTATGGTTAGGAGGGTTGGGGCTGTATGGTTAGGAGGGTTGGGGCTGTATGGTTAGGAGGGTTGGGGCTATATGGTTAGGAGGGTTGGGGCTGTACGGTTGGGGCTGTATAGTTGGGGGTTTGTGGCTGAGGCTGTAGGGCTGGGGAAGGATGGCTGTATTGTTGGGGCTGTATCAAATCAAATCAAATGTATTTAGAAAGCCCTTCTTACATCAGCTGATATCTCAAAGTGCTGCACAGAAACCCAGACTAAAACCCCAAACAGCAAGCAATGCAGGTGTAGAAGCACGGTGACTATGAAAAACTCCCTAGAAAGGCCAATACCTAGGAAGAAACCTAGAGAGGAACCAGGCTATGAGGGGTGGCCAGTTCTCTTCTGGCTGTGCCGGGTGGAGATTATAACAGAACATGGCCAGATGTTCAAATGTTCATAAATGACCAGCATGGTCGAATAATTATAATCACAGGCAGAACAGTTGAAACTGGAGCAGCAGCATGGCCAGGTGGACTGGGGACAGCAAGGAGTCATCATGCCAGGTAGTCCTGAGGCATGGTCCTAGGGCTCAGGTCCTCCGAGAGAGAGAAAGAAAGAGAGAAAGAGAGAATTAGAGAGAGCATACTTAAATTCACACAGGACACTGGATAAGACAGGAGAAGTACTCCAGATATAACAAACTGACCCTAGCCCCCCGACACATAAACTACTGCAGCATAAATACTGGAGGCTGAGACAGGAGGTGGCAGGAGACACTGTGGCCCCATCCGATGATACCCCCGGACAGGGCCAAACAGGAAGGATATTACGCCACCCACTTTGCCAAAGCACAGCCCCCACACCACTAGAGGGATATCCTCAACCACCAACTTACCATCCTGAGACAAGGCCGAGTATAGCCCACAAAGATCTCCACCACGGCACAACCCATGGCTGGGGCTGTATTGCTGGGGCTGTATGGTTGGGGCTGTATGGCTGGGGCTGTATGGCTGGGGCTATATGGCTGTATGGCTGGGGCTGTAGGTTGGAATCTTTATGAATGGTGCTGTAATGGCTGGTGCTGTAATGGCTGGTGCTGTATGGTTGGGGCTGTATGGCTGGGGCTGTATGGTTAGGAGGGTTGGGGCTGTATGGTTAGGAGGGTTGGGGCTATACGGTTAGGAGGGTTGGGGCTGTACGGTTAGGAGGGTTGGGGCTGTACGGTTAGGAGGGTTGGGGCTGTATGTTTAGGAGGGTTGGGGCTATACGGTTAGGAGGGTTGGGGCTGTATGTTTAGGAGGGTTGGGGCTATACGGTTAGGAGGGTTGGGGCTGTATGGTTAGGAGGGTTGGGGCTATATGGTTAGGAGGGTTGGGGCTATATGGTTAGGAGGGTTGGGGCTGTATGGTTAGGAGGGTTGGGGCTGTATAGTTAGGAGGGTTGGGGCTGTACGGTTAGGAGGGTTGGGGCTGTATGGTTAGGAGGGTTGGGGCTGTATGGTTAGGAGGGTTGGGGCTGTACGGTTAGGAGGGTTGGGGCTGTACGGTTAGGAGGGTTGGGGCTGTATGGTTAGGAGGGTTGGGGCTGTATGGTTAGGAGGGTTGGGGCTGTACGGTTAGGAGGGTTGGGGCTATACGGTTACGAGGGTTGGGGCTATACGGTTAGGAGGGTTGGGGCTGTATGTTTAGGAGGGTTGGGGCTGTACGGTTAGGAGGGTTGGGGCTATACGGTTAGGAGGGTTGGGGCTATACGGTTAGGAGGGTTGGGGCTGTATGGTTAGGAGGGTTGGGGCTATACGGTTAGGAGGGTTGGGGCTATATGGTTAGGAGGGTTGGGGCTATACGGTTAGGAGGGTTGGGGCTGTACGGTTAGGAGGGTTGGGGCTGTACGGTTAGGAGGGTTGGGGCTGTATGTTTAGGAGGGTTGGGGCTATACGGTTAGGAGGGTTGGGGCTGTATGGTTAGGAGGGTTGGGGCTATATGGTTAGGAGGGTTGGGGCTATATGGTTAGGAGGGTTGGGGCTGTATGGTTAGGAGGGTTGGGGCTGTATAGTTAGGAGGGTTGGGGCTGTACGGTTAGGAGGGTTGGGGCTGTATGGTTAGGAGGGTTGGGGCTGTACGGTTAGGAGGGTTGGGGCTGTATGGTTAGGAGGGTTGGGGCTGTATGGTTAGGAGGGTTGGGGCTGTACGGTTAGGAGGGTTGGGGCTGTACGGTTAGGAGGGTTGGGGCTGTATGGTTAGGAGGGTTGGGGCTGTATGGTTAGGAGGGTTGGGGCTGTACGGTTAGGAGGGTTGGGGCTATACGGTTACGAGGGTTGGGGCTATACGGTTAGGAGGGTTGGGGCTGTATGTTTAGGAGGGTTGGGGCTGTACGGTTAGGAGGGTTGGGGCTATACGGTTAGGAGGGTTGGGGCTATACGGTTAGGAGGGTTGGGGCTGTATGGTTAGGAGGGTTGGGGCTATACGGTTAGGAGGGTTGGGGCTATATGGTTAGGAGGGTTGGGGCTATACGGTTAGGAGGGTTGGGGCTGTATGGTTGGGAGGGTTGGGGCTATACGGTTAGGAGGGTTGGGGCTGTATGGTTAGGAGGGTTGGGGCTGTATGGTTGGGGCTGTATGGTTAGGAGGGTTGGGGCTATACGGTTAGGAGGGTTGGGGCTGTATGGTTAGGAGGGTTGGGGCTGTATGGTTAGGAGGGTTGGGGCTATACGGTTAGGAGGGTTGGGGCTATACGGTTAGGAGGGTTGGGGCTATACGGTTAGGAGGGTTGGGGCTGTACGGTTGGGGCTATACGGTTAGGGCTGTACGGTTAGGAGGGTTGGGGCTATACGGTTAGGAGGGTTGGAGCTGAATGGTTAGGAGGGTTGGGGCTGTATGTTTAGGAGGGTTGGGGCTATACGGTTAGGAGGGTTGGGGCTGTATGGTTAGGAGGGTTGGGGCTATATGGTTAGGAGGGTTGGGGCTGTATGGTTAGGAGGGTTGGGGCTGTACGGTTAGGAGGGTTGGGGCTGTACGGTTAGGAGGGTTGGGGCTGTATGGTTAGGAGGGTTGGGGCTATACGGTTAGGAGGGTTGGGGCTATATGGTTAGGAGGGTTGGGGCTATATGGTTAGGAGGGTTGGGGCTATACGGTTAGGAGGGTTGGGGCTATACGGTTAGGAGGGTTGCGGCTGTACGGTTAGGAGGGTTGGGGCTATACGGTTAGGAGGGTTGGGGCTATACGGTTAGGAGGGTTGGGGCTATATGGTTAGGAGGGTTGGGGCTATACGGTTAGGAGGGTTGGGGCTATATGGTTAGGAGGGTTGGGGCTATATGGTTAGGAGGGTTGGGGCTGTACGGTTAGGAGGGTTGGGGCTGTATGTTTAGGAGGGTTTGGGGCTGTATGGTTAGGAGGGTTGGGGCTGTACGGTTAGGAGGGTTGGGGCTGTATGGTTAGGAGGGTTGGGGCTGTACGGTTAGGAGGGTTGGGGCTATATGGATAGGAGGGTTGGGGCTATATGTTAGGAGGGTTGGGGCTGTATGGTTAGGAGGGTTGGGGCTGTATGGTTAGGAGGGTTGGGGCTGTATGGTTAGGAGGGTTGGGGCTGTATGGTTAGGAGGGTTGGGGCTGTATGGTTAGGAGGGTTGGGGCTGTATGGTTAGGAGGGTTGGGGCTGTATGGTTAGGAGGGTTGGGGCTGTATGGTTAGGAGGGTTGGGGCTATATGGTTAGGAGGGTTGGGGCTGTATGGTTGGGGCTGTATGGTTAGGAGGGTTGGGGCTGTATGGTTAGGAGGGTTGGGGCTGTATGGTTAGGAGGGTTGGGGCTATATGGTTAGGAGGGTTGGGGCTGTATGGTTGGGGCTGTATGGTTAGGAGGGTTGGGGCTATATGGTTAGGAGGGTTGGGCCTGTATGGTTGGGGCTGTATGGTTAGGAGGGTTGGGGCTGTATGGTTAGGAGGGTTGGGGCTGTATGGTTAGGAGGGTTGGGGCTGTATGGTTAGGAGGGTTGGGGCTATATGGTTAGGAGGGTTGGGGCTGTACGGTTGGGGCTGTATAGTTGGGGGTTTGTGGCTGAGGCTGTAGGGCTGGGGAAGGATGGCTGTATTGTTGGGGCTGTATCAAATCAAATCAAATGTATTTAGAAAGCCCTTCTTACATCAGCTGATATCTCAAAGTGCTGCACAGAAACCCAGACTAAAACCCCAAACAGCAAGCAATGCAGGTGTAGAAGCACGGTGACTATGAAAAACTCCCTAGAAAGGCCAATACCTAGGAAGAAACCTAGAGAGGAACCAGGCTATGAGGGGTGGCCAGTTCTCTTCTGGCTGTGCCGGGTGGAGATTATAACAGAACATGGCCAGATGTTCAAATGTTCATAAATGACCAGCATGGTCGAATAATTATAATCACAGGCAGAACAGTTGAAACTGGAGCAGCAGCATGGCCAGGTGGACTGGGGACAGCAAGGAGTCATCATGCCAGGTAGTCCTGAGGCATGGTCCTAGGGCTCAGGTCCTCCGAGAGAGAGAAAGAAAGAGAGAAAGAGAGAATTAGAGAGAGCATACTTAAATTCACACAGGACACTGGATAAGACAGGAGAAGTACTCCAGATATAACAAACTGACCCTAGCCCCCCGACACATAAACTACTGCAGCATAAATACTGGAGGCTGAGACAGGAGGTGGCAGGAGACACTGTGGCCCCATCCGATGATACCCCCGGACAGGGCCAAACAGGAAGGATATTACGCCACCCACTTTGCCAAAGCACAGCCCCCACACCACTAGAGGGATATCCTCAACCACCAACTTACCATCCTGAGACAAGGCCGAGTATAGCCCACAAAGATCTCCACCACGGCACAACCCATGGCTGGGGCTGTATTGCTGGGGCTGTATGGTTGGGGCTGTATGGCTGGGGCTGTATGGCTGGGGCTATATGGCTGTATGGCTGGGGCTGTAGGTTGGAATCTTTATGAATGGTGCTGTAATGGCTGGTGCTGTAATGGCTGGTGCTGTATGGTTGGGGCTGTATGGCTGGGGCTGTATGGTTAGGAGGGTTGGGGCTGTATGGTTAGGAGGGTTGGGGCTATACGGTTAGGAGGGTTGGGGCTGTACGGTTAGGAGGGTTGGGGCTGTACGGTTAGGAGGGTTGGGGCTGTATGTTTAGGAGGGTTGGGGCTATACGGTTAGGAGGGTTGGGGCTGTATGTTTAGGAGGGTTGGGGCTATACGGTTAGGAGGGTTGGGGCTGTATGGTTAGGAGGGTTGGGGCTATATGGTTAGGAGGGTTGGGGCTATATGGTTAGGAGGGTTGGGGCTGTATGGTTAGGAGGGTTGGGGCTGTATAGTTAGGAGGGTTGGGGCTGTACGGTTAGGAGGGTTGGGGCTGTATGGTTAGGAGGGTTGGGGCTGTACGGTTAGGAGGGTTGGGGCTGTATGGTTAGGAGGGTTGGGGCTGTATGGTTAGGAGGGTTGGGGCTGTACGGTTAGGAGGGTTGGGGCTGTACGGTTAGGAGGGTTGGGGCTGTATGGTTAGGAGGGTTGGGGCTGTATGGTTAGGAGGGTTGGGGCTGTACGGTTAGGAGGGTTGGGGCTATACGGTTACGAGGGTTGGGGCTATACGGTTAGGAGGGTTGGGGCTGTATGTTTAGGAGGGTTGGGGCTGTACGGTTAGGAGGGTTGGGGCTATACGGTTAGGAGGGTTGGGGCTATACGGTTAGGAGGGTTGGGGCTGTATGGTTAGGAGGGTTGGGGCTATACGGTTAGGAGGGTTGGGGCTATATGGTTAGGAGGGTTGGGGCTATACGGTTAGGAGGGTTGGGGCTGTATGGTTAGGAGGGTTGGGGCTATACGGTTAGGAGGGTTGGGGCTGTATGGTTAGGAGGGTTGGGGCTGTATGGTTGGGGCTGTATGGTTAGGAGGGTTGGGGCTATACGGTTAGGAGGGTTGGGGCTGTATGGTTAGGAGGGTTGGGGCTGTATGGTTAGGAGGGTTGGGGCTATACGGTTAGGAGGGTTGGGGCTATACGGTTAGGAGGGTTGGGGCTATACGGTTAGGAGGGTTGGGGCTGTACGGTTGGGGCTATACGGTTAGGGCTGTACGGTTAGGAGGGTTGGGGCTATACGGTTAGGAGGGTTGGAGCTGAATGGTTAGGAGGGTTGGGGCTGTATGTTTAGGAGGGTTGGGGCTATACGGTTAGGAGGGTTGGGGCTGTATGGTTAGGAGGGTTGGGGCTATATGGTTAGGAGGGTTGGGGCTGTATGGTTAGGAGGGTTGGGGCTGTACGGTTAGGAGGGTTGGGGCTGTACGGTTAGGAGGGTTGGGGCTGTATGGTTAGGAGGGTTGGGGCTATACGGTTAAGAGGGTTGGGGCTATATGGTTAGGAGGGTTGGGGCTATATGGTTAGGAGGGTTGGGGCTATACGGTTAGGAGGGTTGGGGCTATACGGTTAGGAGGGTTGCGGCTGTACGGTTAGGAGGGTTGGGGCTATACGGTTAGGAGGGTTGGGGCTATACTGTTAGGAGGGTTGGGGCTATATGGTTAGGAGGGTTGGGGCTGTACGGTTAGGAGGGTTGGGGCTGTATGTTTAGGAGGGTTGGGGCTGTATGGTTAGGAGGGTTGGGGCTGTACGGTTAGGAGGGTTGGGGCTGTATGGTTAGGAGGGTTGGGGCTGTACGGTTAGGAGGGTTGGGGCTATATGGATAGGAGGGTTGGGGCTATATGGTTAGGAGGGTTGGGGCTGTATGGTTAGGAGGGTTGGGGCTGTATGGTTAGGAGGGTTGGGGCTGTATGGTTAGGGGGGTTGGGGCTGTATGGTTAGGAGGGTTGGGGCTGTATGGTTAGGAGGGTTGGGGCTATATGGTTAGGAGGGTTGGGGCTGTACGGTTGGGGCTGTATAGTTGGGGGTTTGTGGCTGAGGCTGTAGGGCTGGGGAAGGATGGCTGTATTGTTGGGGCTGTATCAAATCAAATCAAATGTATTTAGAAAGCCCTTCTTACATCAGCTGATATCTCAAAGTGCTGCACAGAAACCCAGACTAAAACCCCAAACAGCAAGCAATGCAGGTGTAGAAGCACGGTGACTAGGAAAAACTCCCTAGAAAGGCCAATACCTAGGAAGAAACCTAGAGAGGAACCAGGCTATGAGGGGTGGCCAGTTCTCTTCTGGCTGTGCCGGGTGGAGATTATAACAGAACATGGCCAGATGTTCAAATGTTCATAAATGACCAGCATGGTCGAATAATTATAATCACAGGCAGAACAGTTGAAACTGGAGCAGCAGCATGGCCAGGTGGACTGGGGACAGCAAGGAGTCATCATGCCAGGTAGTCCTGAGGCATGGTCCTAGGGCTCAGGTCCTCCGAGAGAGAGAAAGAAAGAGAGAAAGAGAGAATTAGAGAGAGCATACTTAAATTCACACAGGACACTGGATAAGACAGGAGAAGTACTCCAGATATAACAAACTGACCCTAGCCCCCCGACACATAAACTACTGCAGCATAAATACTGGAGGCTGAGACAGGAGGTGGCAGGAGACACTGTGGCCCCATCCGATGATACCCCCCGGACAGGGCCAAACAGGAAGGATATTACGCCACCCACTTTGCCAAAGCACAGCCCCCACACCACTAGAGGGATATCCTCAACCACCAACTTACCATCCTGAGACAAGGCCGAGTATAGCCCACAAAGATCTCCACCACGGCACAACCCATGGCTGGGGCTGTATTGCTGGGGCTGTATGGTTGGGGCTGTATGGCTGGGGCTGTATGGCTGGGGCTATATGGCTGTATGGCTGGGGCTGTAGGTTGGAATCTTTATGAATGGTGCTGTAATGGCTGGTGCTGTAATGGCTGGTGCTGTATGGTTGGGGCTGTATGGCTGGGGCTGTATGGTTAGGAGGGTTGGGGCTGTATGGTTAGGAGGGTTGGGGCTATACGGTTAGGAGGGTTGGGGCTATATGGTTAGGAGGGTTGGGGCTATATGGTTAGGAGGGTTGGGGCTGTACGGTTAGGAGGGTTGGGGCTGTATGGTTAGGAGGGTTGGGGCTGTACGGTTAGGAGGGTTGGGGCTGTATGGTTAGGAGGGTTGGGGCTGTATGGTTAGGAGGGTTGGGGCTGTACGGTTAGGAGGGTTGGGGCTGTACGGTTAGGAGGGTTGGGGCTGTATGGTTAGGAGGGTTGGGGCTGTATGGTTAGGAGGGTTGGGGCTGTACGGTTAGGAGGGTTGGGGCTATACGGTTACGAGGGTTGGGGCTATACGGTTAGGAGGGTTGGGGCTGTATGTTTAGGAGGATAGGGGGCTGTACGGTTAGGAGGGTTGGGGCTATACGGTTAGGAGGGTTGGGGCTATACGGTTAGGAGGGTTGGGGCTGTACGGTTAGGAGGGTTGGGGCTGTACGGTTAGGAGGGTTGGGGCTGTACGGTTAGGAGGGTTGGGGCTGTATGGTTAGGAGGGTTGGGGCTGTACGGTTAGGAGGGTTGGGGCTGTATGGTTAGGAGGGTTGGGGCTGTATGGTTAGGAGGGTTGGGGCTGTACGGTTAGGAGGGTTGGGGCTGTACGGTTAGGAGGGTTGGGGCTGTATGGTTAGGAGGGTTGGGGCTGTATGGTTAGGAGGGTTGGGGCTGTACGGTTAGGAGGGTTGGGGCTATACGGTTACGAGGGTTGGGGCTATACGGTTAGGAGGGTTGGGGCTGTATGTTTAGGAGGGTTGGGGCTGTACGGTTAGGAGGGTTGGGGCTATACGGTTAGGAGGGTTGGGGCTATACGGTTAGGAGGGTTGGGGCTGTATGGTTAGGAGGGTTGGGGCTATACGGTTAGGAGGGTTGGGGCTATATAGTTAGGAGGGTTGGGGCTATACGGTTAGGAGGGTTGGGGCTGTACGGTTAGGAGGGTTGGGGCTATACGGTTAGGAGGGTTGGGGCTGTATGGTTAGGAGGGTTGGGGCTGTATGGTTGGGGCTGTATGGTTAGGAGGGTTGGGGCTATACGGTTAGGAGAGTTGGGGCTGTATGGTTAGGAGGGTTGGGGCTGTATGGTTAGGAGGGTTGGGGCTATACGGTTAGGAGGGTTGGGGCTATACGGTTAGGAGGGTTGGGGCTATACAGTTAGGAGGGTTGGGGCTATACGGTTAGGGCTGTACGGTTAGGAGGGTTGGGGCTATACGGTTAGGAGGGTTGGAGCTGAATGGTTAGGAGGGTTGGGGCTGTATGTTTAGGAGGGTTGGGGCTATACGGTTAGGAGGGTTGGGGCTGTATGGTTAGGAGGGTTGGGGCTATATGGTTAGGAGGGTTGGGGCTGTATGGTTAGGAGGGTTGGGGCTGTATGGTTAGGAGGGTTGGGGCTGTACGGTTAGGAGGGTTGGGGCTGTACGGTTAGGAGGGTTGGGGCTATACGGTTAGGAGGGTTGGGGCTATATGGTTAGGAGGGTTGGGGCTATATGGTTAGGAGGGTTGGGGCTATACGGTTAGGAGGGTTGGGGCTATACGGTTAGGAGGGTTGGGGCTGTACGGTTAGGAGGGTTGGGGCTGTATGGTTAGGAGGGTTGGGGCTATACGGTTAGGAGGGTTGGGGCTATATGGTTAGGAGGGTTGGGGCTATACGGTTAGGAGGGTTGGGGCTATATGGTTAGGAGGGTTGGGGCTATATGGTTAGGAGGGTTGGGGCTGTACGGTTAGGAGGGTTGGGGCTGTATGTTTAGGAGGGTTGGGGCTGTATGGTTAGGAGGGTTGGGGCTGTACGGTTAGGAGGGTTGGGGCTGTATGGTTAGGAGGGTTGGGGCTGTACGGTTAGGAGGGTTGGGGCTATATGGTTAGGAGGGTTGGGGCTGTATGGTTAGGAGGGTTGGGGCTGTACGATTAGGAGGGTTGGGGCTGTATGTTTAGGAGGGTTGGGGCTGTATAGTTGGGGGTTTGTGGCTGAGGCTGTAGGGCTGGGGAAGGATGGCTGTATTGTTGGGGCTGTACGGTTAGGAGGGTTGGGGCTATATGGTTAGGAGGGTTGGGGCTATACGGTTAGGAGGGTTGGGGCTATATGGTTAGGAGGGTTGGGGCTATATGGTTAGGAGGGTTGGGGCTATATGGTTAGGAGGGTTGGGGCTGTATGGTTAGGAGGGTTGGGGCTATACGGTTAGGAGGGTTGGGGCTATATGGTTAGGAGGGTTGGGGCTATACGGTTAGGAGGGTTGGGGCTGTACGGTTAGGAGGGTTGGGGCTATACGGTTAGGAGGGTTGGGGCTGTATGGTTAGGAGGGTTGGGGCTGTATGGTTGGGGCTGTATGGTTAGGAGGGTTGGGGCTATACGGTTAGGAGGGTTGGGGCTGTATGGTTAGGAGGGTTGGGGCTGTATGGTTAGGAGGGTTGGGGCTATACGGTTAGGAGGGTTGGGGCTATACGGTTAGGAGGGTTGGGGCTATACGGTTAGGAGGGTTGGGGCTGTACGGTTGGGGCTATACGGTTAGGGCTGTACGGTTAGGAGGGTTGGGGCTATACGGTTAGGAGGGTTGGGGCTGTATGGTTAGGAGGGTTGGGGCTGTATGGTTAGGAGGGTTGGGGCTGTATGTTTAGGAGGGTTGGGGCTGTACGGTTAGGAGGGTTGGGGCTATACGGTTAGGAGGGTTGGGGCTATACGGTTAGGAGGGTTGGGGCTGTATGGTTAGGAGGGTTGGGGCTATACGGTTAGGAGGGTTGGGGCTATATAGTTAGGAGGGTTGGGGCTATACGGTTAGGAGGGTTGGGGCTGTACGGTTAGGAGGGTTGGGGCTATACGGTTAGGAGGGTTGGGGCTGTATGGTTAGGAGGGTTGGGGCTGTATGGTTGGGGCTGTATGGTTAGGAGGGTTGGGGCTATACGGTTAGGAGGGTTGGGGCTGTATGGTTAGGAGGGTTGGGGCTGTATGGTTAGGAGGGTTGGGGCTGTATGGTTAGGAGGGTTGGGGCTGTATGGTTAGGAGGGTTGGGGCTATACGGTTAGGAGGGTTGGGGCTATACGGTTAGGAGGGTTGGGGCTATACAGTTAGGAGGGTTGGGGCTATACGGTTAGGACTGTACGGTTAGGAGGGTTGGGGCTATACGGTTAGGAGGGTTGGAGCTGAATGGTTAGGAGGGTTGGGGCTGTATGTTTAGGAGGGTTGGGGCTATACGGTTAGGAGGGTTGGGGCTGTATGGTTAGGAGGGTTGGGGCTATATGGTTAGGAGGGTTGGGGCTGTATGGTTAGGAGGGTTGGGGCTGTATGGTTAGGAGGGTTGGGGCTGTACGGTTAGGAGGGTTGGGGCTGTACGGTTAGGAGGGTTGGGGCTATACGGTTAGGAGGGTTGGGGCTATATGGTTAGGAGGGTTGGGGCTATATGGTTAGGAGGGTTGGGGCTATACGGTTAGGAGGGTTGGGGCTATACGGTTAGGAGGGTTGGGGCTGTACGGTTAGGAGGGTTGGGGCTGTATGGTTAGGAGGGTTGGGGCTATACGGTTAGGAGGGTTGGGGCTATATGGTTAGGAGGGTTGGGGCTATACGGTTAGGAGGGTTGGGGCTATATGGTTAGGAGGGTTGGGGCTATATGGTTAGGAGGGTTGGGGCTGTACGGTTAGGAGGGTTGGGGCTGTATGTTTAGGAGGGTTGGGGCTGTATGGTTAGGAGGGTTGGGGCTGTACGGTTAGGAGGGTTGGGGCTGTATGGTTAGGAGGGTTGGGGCTGTACGGTTAGGAGGGTTGGGGCTATATGGTTAGGAGGGTTGGGGCTGTATGGTTAGGAGGGTTGGGGCTGTACGGTTAGGAGGGTTGGGGCTGTATGTTTAGGAGGGTTGGGGCTGTATAGTTGGGGGTTTGTGGCTGAGGCTGTAGGGCTGGGGAAGGATGGCTGTATTGTTGGGGCTGTACGGTTAGGAGGGTTGGGGCTATATGGTTAGGAGGGTTGGGGCTATACGGTTAGGAGGGTTGGGGCTATATGGTTAGGAGGGTTGGGGCTATACGGTTAGGAGGGTTGGGGCTATATGGTTAGGAGGGTTGGGGCTGTATGGTTAGGAGGGTTGGGGCTATACGGTTAGGAGGGTTGGGGCTATATGGTTAGGAGGGTTGGGGCTATACGGTTAGGAGGGTTGGGGCTGTACGGTTAGGAGGGTTGGGGCTATACGGTTAGGAGGGTTGGGGCTGTATGGTTAGGAGGGTTGGGGCTGTATGGTTGGGGCTGTATGGTTAGGAGGGTTGGGGCTATACGGTTAGGAGGGTTGGGGCTGTATGGTTAGGAGGGTTGGGGCTGTATGGTTAGGAGGGTTGGGGCTATACGGTTAGGAGGGTTGGGGCTATACGGTTAGGAGGGTTGGGGCTATACGGTTAGGAGGGTTGGGGCTGTACGGTTGGGGCTATACGGTTAGGGCTGTACGGTTAGGAGGGTTGGGGCTATACGGTTAGGAGGGTTGGAGCTGAATGGTTAGGAGGGTTGGGGCTGTATGTTTAGGAGGGTTGGGGCTATACGGTTAGGAGGGTTGGGGCTGTATGGTTAGGAGGGTTGGGGCTATATGGTTAGGAGGGTTGGGGCTGTATGGTTAGGAGGGTTGGGGCTGTATGGTTAGGAGGGTTGGGGCTGTACGGTTAGGAGGGTTGGGGCTGTACGGTTAGGAGGGTTGGGGCTATACGGTTAGGAGTGTTGGGGCTATATGGTTAGGAGGGTTGGGGCTATATGGTTAGGAGGGTTGGGGCTATACGGTTAGGAGGGTTGGGGCTATACGGTTAGGAGGGTTGGGGCTGTACGGTTAGGAGGGTTGGGGCTGTATGGTTAGGAGGGTTGGGGCTATACGGTTAGGAGGGTTGGGGCTATATGGTTAGGAGGGTTGGGGCTATACGGTTAGGAGGGTTGGGGCTATATGGTTAGGAGGGTTGGGGCTATATGGTTAGGAGGGTTGGGGCTGTACGGTTAGGAGGGTTGGGGCTGTATGTTTAGGAGGGTTGGGGCTGTATGGTTAGGAGGGTTGGGGCTGTACGGTTAGGAGGGTTGGGGCTGTACGGTTAGGAGGGTTGGGGCTATATGGTTAGGAGGGTTGGGGCTATATGGTTAGGAGGGTTGGGGCTATATGGTTAGGAGGGTTGGGGCTGTATGGTTAGGAGGGTTGGGGCTGTACGGTTAGGATGGTTGGGGCTGTATGTTTAGGAGGGTTGGGGCTGTATAGTTCGGGGTTTGTGGCTGAGGCTGTAGGGCTGGGGAAGGATGGCTGTATTGTTGGGGCTGTACGGTTAGGAGTGTTGGGGCTATATGGTTAGGAGGGTTGGGGCTATACGGTTAGGAGGGTTGGGGCTATATGGTTAGGAGGGTTGGGGCTATACGGTTAGGAGGGTTGGGGCTATACGGTTAGGAGGGTTGGGGCTGTATGGTTAGGAGGGTTGGGGCTGTATGGTTAGGAGGGTTGGGGCTGTATGGTTAGGAGGGTTGGGGCTGTATGGTTAGGAGGGTTGGGGCTGTATGGTTAGGAGGGTTGGGGCTATATGGTTAGGAGGGTTGGGGCTGTATGGTTAGGAGGGTTGGGGCTGTATGGTTAGGAGGGTTGGGGCTGTATGGTTAGGAGGGTTGGGGCTATATGGTTAGGAGGGTTGGGGCTGTACGGTTGGGGCTGTATAGTTGGGGGTTTGTGGCTGAGGCTGTAGGGCTGGGGAAGGATGGCTGTATTGTTGGGGCTGTATCAAATCAAATCAAATGTATTTAGAAAGCCCTTCTTACATCAGCTGATATCTCAAAGTGCTGTACAGAAACCCAGCCTAAAACCCCAAACAGCAAGCAATGCAGGTGTAGAAGCACAGTGACTAGGAAAAACTCCCTAGATAGGCCAAAACCTAGGAAGAAACCTAGAGAGGAACCAGGCTATGAGGGGTGGCCAGTTCTCTTCTGGCTGTGCCGGGTGGAGATTATAACAGAACATGGCCAGATGTTCAAATGTTCATAAATGACCAGCATGGTCGAATAATTATAATCACAGGCAGAACAGTTGAAACTGGAGCAGCAGCATGGCCAGGTGGACTGGGGACAGCAAGGAGTCATCATGCCAGGTAGTCCTGAGGCATGGTCCTAGGGCTCAGGTCCTCTGAGAGAGAGAAAGAAAGAGAGAAAGAGAGAATTAGAGAGAGCATACTTAAATTCACACAGGACACTGGATAAGACAGGAGAAGTACTCCAGATATAACAAACTGACCCTAGCCCCCCGACACATAAACTACTGCAGCATAAATACTGGAGGCTGAGACAGGAGGTGGCAGGAGACACTGTGGCCCCATCCGATGATACCCCCGGACAGGGCCAAACAGGAAGGATATTACGCCACCCACTTTGCCAAAGCACAGCCCCACTAGAGGGATATCCTCAACCACCAACTTACCATCCTGAGACAAGGCCGAGTATAGCCCACAAAGATCTCCACCACGGCACAACCCATGGCTGGGGCTGTATTGCTGGGGCTATATGGCTGTATGGCTGGGGCTGTAGGTTGGAATCTTTATGAATGGTGCTGTAATGGCTGGGGCTGTATGGTTGGGGCTGTAAGACTGTATGGCTGGGGCTGTATGGCTGGGGCTGTATGGCTGGGGCTGTAAGACTGTATGGCTGGGGCTGTATGGCTGGGGCTGTATGGCTGGGGCTGTATGGCTGGGGCTGTAAGACTGTATGGCTGGGGCTGTATGGCTGGGGCTGTATGGCTGGGGCTGTATGGTTGGGGCTGTAAGACTGTATGGTTGGGGCTGTATGGCTGGGGCTGTATGGCTGGGGCTGTAAGACTGTATGGTTGGGGCTGTATGGCTGGGGCTGTAAGACTGTATGGTTGGGGCTGTATGGCTGGGGCTGTATGGTTGGTGCTGTAATGGCTGGTGCTGTAATGGTTGGGGCTGTATGGCTGGGGCTGTATGGTTGGGGCTGTATGGCTGGGGCTGTATGGTTGGGGCTGTATGGTTGGGGCTGTATGGCTGGGGCTGTATGGTTGGTGCTGTAATGGCTGGTGCTGTAATGGTTGGGGCTGTATGGCTGGGGCTGTATGGTTGGGGCTGTATGGCTGGTGCTGTATGGTTGGGGCTGCATGGCTGGGGCTGTATGGCTGGGGCTGTATGGCTGGGGCTGTATGGCTGTATGGATGGGGCTGTATGGATGGGGCTGTATGGATGGGGCTGTATGGCTGCATGGCTGGGGCTGTATAGTTGGGGCTGTATGGCTGTAAGGCGGTGTGGTTGGGGCTGTATAGTTGGGGCTGTATGGCTGTGTGGTTGGGGCTGTATGGCTGTAAGGCTGTGTGGTTGGGGCTGTATAGTTGGGGCTGTATGGCTGTGTGGTTGGGGCTGTAAGGCTGTAAGGCTGTGTGGTTGGGGCTGTATAGTTGGGGCTGTATGGCTGTATGGCTGTGTGGTTGGGGCTGTATGGCTGTGTGGTTGGGGCTGTATGGCTGTAAGGCTGTGTGGTTGGGGCTGTATGGCTGTAAGGCTGTGTGGTTGGGGCTGTATGGCTGTAAGGCTGTGTGGTTGGGGCTGTATAGTTGGGGCTGTATGGCTGTAAGGCTGTGTGGTTGGGGCTGTATAGTTGGGGCTGTATGGCTGTGTGGGTGGGGCTGTATAGTTGGGGCTGTATGGCTGTGTGGTTGGGGCTGTATAGTTGGGGCTGTATGGCTGTGTGGTTGGGGCTGTATGGCTGTATGGCTGTGTGGTTGGGGCTGTATGGCTGTGTGGTTGGGGCTGTATAGTTGGGTCTGTATGGCTGTGTGGCTGTATGGCTGTGTGGGTGGGGCTGTATGGCTGTATGGCTGTATGGCTGTGTGGTTGGGGCTGTATGGCTGTATGGCTGTGTGGTTGGGGCTGTATAGTTGGGGCTGTATGGCTGTAAGGCTGTGTGGTTGTGTGGTTGAGTGTTTAGGTTGCTCCTGCTCTTGGACTTGGAGTGGATAGCTAGAGACGATCATTTCAAGCAGTATATTTTCTTGCCGCTTTCTGAGAGGATGGATGGTAAAGATGATTTTACACGTAGAAGGACAATACGAGTGTCAGTTAATTAACCGATATCTAAGATGTACATCACTGATGAATCTTTTTACATTCTTATGTTTTCAATGATGTCTATTCCCGTGTAGAGCATGGCGCTAGCAGTGCCCAGGTTGTGGGTTCGATTCCCACAGGGTACCAGTATGAAAAAAAATGTATTAAAATGTAAAGAATGTCTGCTAAAATGTAAACAAATGATGTCCTAAATGAAATCAGTTGAAGACCTGACGTGCTTTTTTTTTGCGGGGGGGGATGTTGTAGGTGGATGAGGACAGTCTTTGCATTACACTAAGAAGAAATATACATGCATACATAGTTAAGCAGGTGTTATAGTGGGCGTAATAAAATGCTTACGTTACTAGCTCTCTGGCTGTTATATCTGCTCCTGCCATACTCTCTCTCTACTGCTCATCCTTTGTTTCCTTGACCTGCTGCCACTCCACCAGGACTCTCTCCCTCTGTGTGTGTGTGTGTGTGTGTGTGTGTGTGTGTGTGTGTGTGTGTGTGTGTGTGTGTGTGTGTGTGTGTGTGTGTGTGTGTGTGTGTGTGTGTGTGTGTGTGTGTGTGTGTTCGTGCGTGCGTGCGTGCGTGCGTGCGTGCGTGCGCGTGTGTGTGTGTGTGTGTGTGTAACACTAACAGTGCAGTAAAATGCTTAGGTTACTAGCTCTGAATGACAATACAATAAAATGTCAAACAATTAAAATGTGAGAACAATTATAATACAGAATATATGACGAGCAGTAATCAAATGCAATCTATACATATTTACACTGGGATAATTTACACAAGATCAGTTCATTAAGAATGACATGTAGAGCAGTATATACAGTGGCAAGAAAAAGTATATGAACCCTTTGGAATGACTTGGATTTCTGCATACATTTGTCATCAAATTTGATCTGATCTTCATCTAAGTCACAACAATATAAAAACACTGTGTGCTTAAACAAATAACACACAAACTATTGTATTTTTTATTTAAACATTCACAGTGTAGGTTGGAAAAAGTATGTGAACCCCTTGGCTAATGACTTCTCCAAAAGCTAATTGGAGTCAGGAGTCAGCTAACCTGGAGTCCAATCAATGAGACGAGATTGGAGATGTTGGTTAGAGCTGCCTTGCCCTATAAAAAACACTCACTAAACTTGAGTTTGCTATTCACAAGAAGCTTTGCCTGATGTGAACCATGCCTCGAACAAGAGAGATCTCCAAAGACCTAAGATTAAGAATTGTTGACTTGCATAAAGCTGGAAAGGGTTACAAAAGTATCTCTAAAATCCTTGATGTTCATCAGTCCACGGTAGGACAAGATGTCTATAAATGGAGAAAGTTCAGCACTGTTGCTACTCTCCCTAGGAGTGGCCGTCCTGCAACGATGACTGCAAGAGCACAGCACAGAATGCTCAATGAGGTTAAGAAGAATCCTAGAACGTCAGCTAAATCTCTGGAGTAAACTTCCGGCGCTGACAGAGATGGCCGCCTCGCTTCGCGTTCCTAGGAAACTATGCAGTTTTTTGTTTTTTTACGTGTTATTTCTTACACTAGTACCCCAGGTCATCTTAGGTTTCATCACATACAGCCGAGAAGAACTACTGAATATAAGATCAGCGTCAACTCACCACCAGTACGACCAAGAATATGTTTTTCGCGATGCGGATCCTGTGTTCTGCCTTACAACCAGCGCCACGGGATGGTTCCCATGCAGCGACCCCAAAAAACGACTCAGAAAAAGAGGGAAACGAAGCGGTCTTCTGGTCAGACTCCGGAGACGGGCACATCGTGCACCACTCCCTAGCATTCTTCTTGCCAATGTCCAGTCTCTTGACAACAAGGTTGATGAAATCCGAGCAAGGGTAGCATTCCAGAGGGACATCAGAGACTGTAACGTTCTCTGTTTCACGGAAACGTGGCTCACTGGAGAGACGCAATCCGAAGCGGTGCAGCCAGCGGGTTTCTCCACGCATCGCGCGGACAGAAACGAACATCTTTCTGGTAAGAAGAGGGGCGGGGGCGTATGCCTTATGGCCAACGTGACATGGTGTGATGAAAGAAACATTCAGGAACTCAAATCCTTCTGTTCACCTGATTTAGAATTCCTCACAATCAAATGTAGACCGCATTATCTACCAAGAGAATTCTCTTCGATTATAATCACAGCCGTATAAATCCCCCCCCAAGCAGACACATCGATGGCTCTGAACTAACTTTATTTAACTCTCTGCAAACTGGAAACGATTTATCCGGAGGCTGCATTCATTGTAGCTGGGGATTTTAACAAGGCTAATCTGAAAACAAGACTCCCTAAATTTTATCAGCATATCGATTGCGCAACCAGGGGTGGAAAGACCCTGGATCATTGTTACTCTAACTTCCGCGACGCATATAAGGCCCTGCCCCGCCCCCCTTTCGGAAAAGCTGACCACGACTCCATTTTGTTGATCCCTGCCTACAGACAGAAACTAAAACAAGAAGCTCCCACGCTGAGGTCTGTCCAACGCTGGTCCGAACAAGCTGACTTCACACTCCAAGACTGCTTCCATCACGTGGACTGGGAGATGTTTCGTATTGCGTCAGCCAACAACATTGACGAATACGCTGATTCGGTGTGCGAGTTCATTAGAACGTGCGTTGAAGATGTCGTTCCCATAGCAACGATTAAAACATTCCCCAACCAGAAACCGTGGATTGATGGCAGCATTCGTGTGGAACTAAAGGCGCGAACCACTGCTTTTAATCAGGGCAAGGTGTCTGGTAACATGACTGAATACAAACAGTGCAGCTATTCCCTCCGCAAGGCTATCAAACAAGCTAAGCGCCAGTACAGAGACAAAGTAGAATCTCAATTCAACGGCTCAGACACAAGAGGCATGTGGCAGGGTCTACAGTCAATCACGGACTACAGGAAGAAACCCAGCCCAGTCACGGACCAGGATGTCTTGCTCCCAGGCAGACTAAACAACTTTTTTGCCCGCTTTGAGGACAATACAGTGCCACTGACACGGCCTGCAACGAAAACATGCGGTCTCTCCTTCACTGCAGCCGAAGTGAGTAAGACATTTAAACGTGTTAACCCTCGCAAGGCTGCAGGCCCAGACGGCATCCCCAGCCGCGCCCTCAGAGCATGCGCAGACCAGCTGGCCGGTGTGTTTACGGACATATTCAACCAATCCCTATACCAGTCTGCTGTTCCCACATGCTTCAAGAGGGCCACCATTGTTCCTGTTCCCAAGAAAGCTAAGGTAACCGAGCTAAACGACTACCGCCCCGTAGCACTCACATCCGTCATCATGAAGTGCTTTGAGAGACTAGTCAAGGACCATATCACCTCCACCCTACCTGACACCCTTGACCCACTCCAATTTGCTTACCGCCCAAATAGGTCCACAGACGATGCAATCTCAACCACTCTGCACACTGCCCTAACCCATCTGGACAAGAGGAATACCTATGTGAGAATGCTGTTCATCGACTACAGCTCGGCATTCAACACCATAGTACCCTCCAAGCTCGTCATCAAGCTCGAGACCCTGGGTCTCGACCCCGCCCTGTGCAACTGGGTACTGGACTTCCTGACGGGCCGCCCCCAGGTGGTGAGGGTAGGCAACAACATCTCCTCCCCGCTGATCCTCAACACTGGGGCCCCACAAGGGTGCGTTCTGAGCCCTCTCCTGTACTCCCTGTTCACCCACGACTGCGTGGCCACGCACGCCTCCAACTCAATCATCAAGTTTGTGGACGACACAACAGTGGTAGGCTTGATTACCAACAACGACGAGACGGCCTACAGGGAGGAGGTGAGGGCCCTCGGAGTGTGGTGTCAGGAAAATAACATCACACTCAACGTCAACAAAACTAAGGAGATGATTGTGGACTTCAGGAAACAGCAGAGGGAACACCCCCCCATCCACATCGATGGAACAGTAGTGGAGAGGGTAGCAAGTTTTAAGTTCCTCGGCATACACATCACAGACAAACTGAATTGGTCCACTCACACAGACAGCATCGTGAGGAAGGCGCAGCAGCGCCTCTTCAACCTCAGGAGGCTGAAGAAATTCGGCTTGTCACCAAAAGCACTCACAAACTTCTACAGATGCACAATCGAGAGCATCCTGGCGGGCTGTATCACCGCCTGGTATGGCAACTGCACCGCCCTCAACCGTAAGGCTCTCCAGAGGGTAGTGAGGTCTGCACAACGCATCACTGGGGGCAAACTACCTGCCCTCCAGGACACCTACACCACCCGATGCTACAGGAAGGCCATAAAGATCATCAAGGACATCAACCACCCGAGCCACTGCCTGTTCACCCCGCTGTCATCCAGAAGGCGAGGTCAGTACAGGTGCATCAAAGCTGGGACCGAGAGACTGAAAAACAGCTTCTATCTCAAGGCCATCAGACTGTTAAACAGCCACCACTAACATTGAGTGGCTACTGCCAACACACTGTCAATGCCACTGACTCTACTCCAGCCACTTTAATCATGGGAATTGATGGGAAATGATGTAAATATATCACTAGCCACTTTAAACAATGCTACCTTATATAATGTTACTTACCCTACATTATTCATCTCATATGCATACGTAGATACTGTACTCTATATCATCGACTGCATCCTTATGTAATACATGTATCACTAGCCACTTTAACTATGCCACTTGGTTTACATACTCATCTCATATGTATATACTGTACTCGATATCATCTACTGTATCTTGCCTATGCTGCTCTGTACCATCACTCATTCATATATCCTTATGTACATATTCTTTATCCCCTTACACTGTGTATAAGACAGTAGTTTTTTTTGGGAATTGTTAGTTAGATTACTTGTTCGTTATTACTGCATTGTCGGAACTAGAAGCACAAGCATTTCGCTACACTCGCATTAACATCTGCTAACCATGTGTATGTGACAAATACATTTGATTTGATTTGATTTGGAACATGCTAACATCTCTGTTAATGAGTCACGATACATAAAACACTCAACAAGATTGGTGTGGACACCACAGAGGAAGCCACCGCTGTCCAAAAAACAGTGCTGCACATCTAAAGTTTGCAAAAGTTCCAAAATATTCTTTGGACAGATGAAACTACAGTTGAAAGGAACACACAACGCTATGTGTGGAGAAAAAAGGCACAGCACATCAAAACCAACACCTCATCCCAACAGTAAAGTATGGTGGAGGGAGCATCATGGTGGGGCGGCAGGGTAACCTAGTGGTTAGAGTGTTGGACTAGTAACCGAAAGGTTGTAAGTTCGAATCCCCGAGCTGACAAGGTACAAATCTGTCGTTCTGCCCCTGAACAGGCAGTTAACCCACTGTTCCCAGGCCATCATTGAAAATAAGAATTTGTTCTTAACTGACTTGCCGAGTTAAATAAAGGTAAAATAAAAAATAAAAAATGGTTTGGGGCTGCTTTGCTGCCTCAGGGCCTGGACAGCTTGCTATCATCAATGGAAAAAATGAATTCCCAAGTTTATCAAGACATTTTGCAGGAGAATGTTAGGCTATCTGTCCGCCAATGGAAGCTCAACAGAAGTTGGGTGATGCAACAGGACAACGACCCAAAACACAGAAGTAAATCAACAAAAATAATAGTTACCCAACAGAAGAAATACACCTTCTGGCGTCCTGAAGTTAACATGCTAAAAATGCTATTGCATTTAATTTTTTATTTCACCTTTATTTAACCAGGTAGGCAAGTTGAGAATAAGTTCTCATTTACAGCTGCGACCTGGCCAAGATAAAGAAAAGCAGTGCGACACAATCAACAACACAGAGTTACACATGGAATAAACAAACGTACAAATCAAATCAAATCAAATTTATTTATATAGCCCTTCGTACATCAGCTGATATCTCAAAGTGCTGTACAGAAACCCAGCCTAAAACCCCAAACAGCAAGCAATGCAGGTGGAGAAGCACGGTGGCTAGGAAAAACTCCCTAGAAAGGCCAATACCTAGGAAGAAACCTAGAGAGGAACCAGGCTATGTGGGGTGGCCAGTCCTCTTCTGGCTGTGCCGGGTGGAGATTATAACAGAACATGGTCAAGATGTTCAATGTTCATAAATGACCAGCATGGTCGAATAATAATAAGGCAGAACAGTTGAAACTAGAGCAGCAGCACAGTCAGGTGGAAGTTGAAACTGGAGCAGCAGCATGGCCAGGTAGACTGGGGACAGCAAGGAGTCATCATGTCAGGTAGTCCTGGGGCATGGTCCTAGGGCTCAGGTCAGTTGAAACTGGAACAGCAGCATGGCCAGGTGGACTGGGTACAGTCAATAAC
Organism: Oncorhynchus kisutch; assembly: GCF_002021735.2. NCBI lineage: Eukaryota > Metazoa > Chordata > Actinopteri > Salmoniformes > Salmonidae > Oncorhynchus > Oncorhynchus kisutch. The sequence continues at coordinate 5,435,444 of NC_034179.2, read as the reverse complement.
ACAATAAAAGAAGTCTATATACAATGTATGCAAATGAGGTAACGGGGGTAAGGCAATAAATAGGCTGTAGTGGTGAAGAAATGACCATTTATAAATTAAACACTGGAGTGATAGATGTGCAGAAGATGAATGTGCAAGTAGAGATACTGGGGTGCAAAGGAGCAAAAAATAAGTAATAACAATATGGGGATGAGGTATTTGGATGGGCTATTTACAGATGGGCTATATACAGGTGCAATGATCTGTAAGCTGTGTACAGGCAATAACACAATAGTTATCATGACCAGTGAGCTGAGATAAGGTGTGGCTTTACCTAGCATAGACTTATAGATGACATGGAGCCAGTGGGTTTGGCGACGAATATGTTGCGAGGGCCAGCCGACTAGAGCATACAGGTTGCAGTGGTGGGTAGTATATGGGGCTTTGGTGACAAAAAGGATGGCACTGTGATAGATTGCATCCAGTTTGCTGAGTAGAGTATTGGAAGCTATTTTGTAGATGACATCGACCGAAGTCGAGGATCGGTAGGATAGTCAGTTTTACTGGGTAAGTTTGGCGGCGTGAGTGAAGGAGGCTTTGCTGCAAAATAGGAAGCCGATTCTAGAATTAATTTTGGATTGGAGATGCTTAATGTGAGTCTGGAAGGAGAGTTTACAGTCTAGCCAGACACCTAGGTATTTGTAGTTGTCCACATATTCTAGATCAGAACCGTCCAGGGTGGTGAGGCTAGTTGGGCGGGCGGGGGCGGGCGGGTGCGGGCAGCGAACGGTTGAAAAGCATGCATTTGGTTTTTACTAGCGTTTAAGAGCAGTTGGAGGCCACGGAAGGAGTGTTGTATGGCAATGAAAGCAGTTTGGAGGTTAGTTAACACAGCGTTCGAAGAAGGGCCAGATGTATACAGAATGGTGTCGTCTGCGTAGAGGTGGATCAGGGAATCACCCGCAGCAGGAGCGACATCATTGATATGTACAGAGAAAAGATTCAGCCCGAGAATTGAACCCTGTGGTACCCCCATAGAGACTGCCAGAGGTCTGGACAGGCCCCCCGATTTGACACACTGAACTCTGTCTGTGAAATAGTTGGTGAACCAGGCGAGGCAGTCATTCGAGGAACCAAGGCTATTGAGTCTGCCGATAAGAATACTGTGATTGACAGAGTCGAAAGCCTTGGCCAGGTCGATGAAGACGGGTGCACAGTACTGTCTTTTATCAATGGCAGTTATGATATCGTTTAGTACCTTGAGCGTGGTTGAGGTGAACCAGCTCGGAAACCAGATTGCACAGCGGAGATGGTATGGTGGAATTTGAAATGGTCAGTGATCTGTTTATTAACTTGGCATGACAAGAGAGTGGTTCACACCAGACATCCCAAGAATATTGGTGAACTGAAACAGTTTTGTAAAGAGGAATGGTCCAAAATTCCTCCTGACCATAGTGCAGGTCTGATGCGCAACTACAGCAAACGTTTGGTTGAGGTTATTTGTGTTATTGGTTTTAAGCAGACTGTTTGTCTATTGTTGTGACCTAGATAAAGTTCAGATCTAATTTTAGGACCAATTTATGCAGAAAGGTATTTCCAAAGGGTTCTTGCCACTGTATATTAGAGTAAGCAGTTGAAGTCGGACGTTTACATGCACTTAGGTTGTAGTCATTAAAACTAGTTTACATGCACTTAGGTTGGAGTCATTAAAACTCATTTTTCAATCACTCGCACAAATGTCTTGTTAACAAACTATAGTTTTGGCAAGTCGGTTAGGACATCTACTTTGTGCATGACACAAGTAACTTTTCCAACAATTGTTTACAGACAGATTATTTCACTTATAATTCACTGTATCACAATTCCACTGGGTCAGAAGTTTACATACACTAAGTTGACTGTTCCTTTAAACAGCTTGGAAAATTCCAGAAAATGTCATGGCTTTAAAAGCTTCTGATAGGCTGATTGACATAATTTGAGTCAATTGGAGGTGTACTTGTGGATGTATTTCAAGGAGTACCTTCAAACTCAGTGCCTCTTTGCTTGACATCATGGGAAAATCAAAAGAAATCAGCCAAGACCTCAGAAAAATAATTGTAAACCTCCACAAGTCTGGTTCATCCTTGGGAGCAATTTCCAAACGCCTGAAGGCACCACGTTCATCTGTTCAAACAATAGTATGCAAGTATAAACACCATGGGACCACGCAGCCGTCATACCGCTCAGGAAGGAGACGCGTTCTGTCTCCTAGAGATGAACGTACTTTGGTGTGAAAGGTACAAGTCAATCCCAGAACAGCAAAGGACCTTGTGAAGATGCTGGAGGAAACAGGTACAAAAGTATCTATATCCATAGTAAAACGAGTTCTATATCGACATAACCTGAAAGGCCGCTCAGCAAGGAAGAAGCCACTTCTCCAAAACCGCCATAAAAAAAGCCAGACTACGGTTTGCAGCTGGGACAAAGATCCTACTTTTTGGATAAATATCCTTTGGCCTGATGAACATGTAGAAATTATGTGGATATATTGAAGCAACATCTAAAAACATCAGTCAGGAAGTTAGAGCAAGGGTCTTCCAAATTAACAATGACCCCAAGCATACTTCCAAAGATATGACAACATTTCTTAAGGACAACAAAGTCAAGGTATTGGAGTTGCCATCACAAAGCCCGGACCTCAATCCTATAGAACATTTGTGTGCAGAATTGAAAAAGCGTGTGGAAGCAAGGAGGCCTACAAACCTGACTCAGTTACACCAGCTCTGTCAGGAGGAATGGGCCAAAATTCACCCAACTTATTGTGGGAAGCTTATGGATGGCTACCCGAAATGTTTGATCCAAGTTAAACAATTTAAAGGCAATGCTACCAAATACTAATTGAGTGTATGTAAACTTCTGACCCACTGGGAAAAGCTGAAATAAATTATTCCCTAATAATTCTCTCTATTATTATTATTATTATTTCACCTTCTTAAAATAAAGTGGTCCTAACTGATCTAAAACAGGGATTTTTTTTACCCGGATTAAATGTCAGGAATTGTGAAAAAAGTGTGTTGAAATGTATTTGGCTAAAGTTTATGGAAACTTCCGACTTCACCTGTATGTCAAAGATCCAGTATATTATAAATATGTGGTGTGTAAATACAATGGACAGTAGTAGAAATATGAGGAGCTACGTTGATATTTCAGTTTTTAATTTTTAATATATTTATTATGTAAGCTGCAGGCGGCCCTGTAATTACATCATTATATTATTGTAGTAGCTTTAGGTGTGGAGTACTTCCTGTTGAGGTGTGTCTGTGTGGAGTACTTCCTGTTAACACATAACCTAACTGTAACTGTAGCTACAGAGGGATGGTTGTCAGAAGCTGTGTTTGGGTCTCTATTTGACTGGCAAATTATATTATTGTAGTAGCTTTAGGTGTGACAGATCGAGTCTATCTAACATCTCTTTTCTATTTGTACCAATGACCTGCCACTGGCATTAAACAAAGCCTGTGTGTCCATGTATGCTGATGATTCAACCATATACCCATCAGCAACCACAGCTAATGATGTCACTGAAACCCTTAAAGAGTTGCAGTCTGTTTTGGAATGGGTGGCCAGTAATAAACTGGTCCTGAACATCTCTAAAACTAAGAGCATTTTATTTGGTACAAAACATTCCTTAAGTTCTAGACCTGAACTGAATCTGGTAATGAATGGTGTGGCTGTTGAACAAGTTGAGGAGACTAAATTACTTGGTGTTCCCTTAGATTGTAAACTGTCCTGGTCAAAACATATAGACTCAATGGTTGTAAAGATGGGGGGAGGTCTGTCTGTAGTAAAGAGATGGGGAGAGGTCTGTCTGTAGTAAAGAGATGGGGAGAGGTCTGTCTGTAATAAAGAGATGGGGAGAGGTCTGTCTGTAATAAAGAGATGGGGAGAGGTCTGTCTGTAATAAAGAGATGGGGGGAGGTCTGTCTGTAATAAAGAGATGGGGAGAGGTCTGTCTGTAATAAAGAGATGGGGGAGGTCTGTCTGTAATAAAGAGATGGGGAGAGGTCTGTCTGTAATAAAGAGATGGGGAGAGGTCTGTCTGTAATAAAGAGATGGGGAGAGGTCTGTCTGTAATAAAGAGATGGGGAGAGGTCTGTTTGTAATAAAGAGATGGGGAGAGGTCTGTCTGTAATAAAGAGATGGGGGGAGGTCTGTCTGTAATAAAGAGATGGGGAGAGGTCTGTCTGTAATAAAGAGATGGGGGGAGGTCTGTCTGTAATAAAGAGATGGGGAGAGGTCTGTCTGTAATAAAGAGATGGGGGGAGGTCTGTCTGTAATAAAGAGATGGGGAGAGGTCTGTCTGTAATAAAGAGATGGGGAGAGGTCTGTCTGTAATAAAGAGATGGGGAGAGGTCTGTCTGTAATAAAGAGATGGGGAGAGGTCTGTCTGTAATAAAGAGATGGGGAGAGGTCTGTTTGTAATAAAGAGATGGGGAGAGGTCTGTCTGTAATAAAGAGATGGGGGGAGGTCTGTCTGTAATAAAGAGATGGGGGGAGGTCTGTCTGTAATAAAGAGATGGGGAGAGGTCTGTCTGTAATAAAGAGATGGGGAGAGGTCTGTCTGTAATAAAGAGATGGGGAGAGGTCTGTCTGTAATAAAGAGATGGGGAGAGGTCTGTTTGTAATAAAGAGATGGGGAGAGGTCTGTCTGTAATAAAGAGATGGGGGGAGGTCTGTCTGTAATAAAGAGATGGGGAGAGGTCTGTCTGTAATAAAGAGATGGGGGGAGGTCTGTCTGTAATAAAGAGATGGGGAGAGGTCTGTCTGTAATAAAGAGATGGGGGGAGGTCTGTCTGTAATAAAGAGATGGGGAGAGGTCTGTCTGTAATAAAGAGATGGGGAGAGGTCTGTCTGTAATAAAGAGATGGGGAGAGGTCTGTCTGTAATAAAGAGATGGGGAGAGGTCTGTTTGTAATAAAGAGATGGGGAGAGGTCTGTCTGTAATAAAGAGATGGGGGGAGGTCTGTCTGTAATAAAGAGATGGGGGGAGGTCTGTCTGTAATAAAGAGATGGGGAGAGGTCTGTCTGTAATAAAGAGATGGGGAGAGGTCTGTCTGTAATAAAGAGATGGGGAGAGGTCTGTCTGTAATAAAGAGATGGGGGGAGGTCTGTCTGTAGTTAAGAGATGGGGAGAGGTCTGTCTGTAATAAAGAGATGGGGGGAGGTCTGTCTGTAATAAAGAGATGGGGGGAGGTCTGTCTGTAATATAGAGATGGGGAGAGGTCTGTCTGTAATAAAGAGATGGGGAGAGGTCTGTCTGTAATAAAGAGATGGGGAGAGGTCTGTCTGTAATAAAGAGATGGGGAGAGGTCTGTCTGTAATAAAGAGATGGGGAGAGGTCTGTCTGTAATAAAGAGATGGGGAGAGGGTCTTCTGTAATAAGAGATGGGGAGAGGTCTGTCTGTAATAAAGAGATGGGGGGAGGTCTGTCTGTAGTAAAGAGATGGGGAGAGGTCTGTCTGTATAAAGAGATGGGGAGAGGTCTGTCTGTAATAAAGAGATGGGGAGAGGTCTGTCTTTAAGAGATGGGGGGAGGTCTGTCTGTAATAAAGAGATGGGGAGAGGTCTGTCTGTAATAAAGAGATGGGGAGAGGTCTGTCTGTAATAAAGAGATGGGGGAGGTCTGTCTGTAATAAAGAGATGGGGGGAGGTCTGTCTGTAATAAAAGATGGGGAGAGGTCTGTCTGTAATAAAGAGATGGGAGAGGTCTGTCTGTAATAAAGAGATGGGGAGAGGTGTGTAATAAAGAGATGGGGAGAGGTGTGTAATAAAGAGATGGGGAGAGGTGTGTAATAAAGAGATGGGAGAGGTGTGTAATAAAGAGATGGGGAGAGGTGTGTAATAAAGAGATGGGGAGAGGTGTGTAATAAAGAGATGGGGAGAGGTGTGTAATAAAGAGATGGGGAGAGGTGTGTAATAAAGAGATGGGGAGAGGTCTGTCTGTAATAAAGAGATGGGGAGAGGTGTGTAATAAAGAGATGGGGAGAGGTGTGTAATAAAGAGATGGGGAGAGGTGTGTAATAAAGAGATGGGGAGAGGTGTGTAATAAAGAGATGGGGAGAGGTCTGTCTGTAATAAAGAGATGGGGAGAGGTGTGTAATAAAGAGATGGGGTGAGGTCTGTCTGTAATAAAGAGATGGGGAGAGGTCTGTCTGTAATAAAGAGATGGGGAGAGGTCTGTCTGTAATAAAGAGATGGGGGGAGGTCTGTCTGTAGTAAAGAGATGGGGAGAGGTCTGTCTGTAATAAAGAGATGGGGAGAGGTCTGTCTGTAATAAAGAGATGGGGAGAGGTCTGTCTGTAATAAAGAGATGGGGAGAGGTCTGTCTGTAATAAAGAGATGGGGAGAGGTCTGTCTGTAATAAAGAGATGGGGGGAGGTCTGTCTGTAATAAAGAGATGGGGAGAGGTCTGTCTGTAATAAAGAGATGGGGGGACGTCTGTCTGTAATAAAGAGATGGGGAGAGGTCTGTCTGTAATAAAGAGATGCACTGCTTTTATGATACCTTACTCCACAAAGTTCTGCAGGTTCTAGTTTTATCTGATCTAGATTATTGTCCAGTCATATGATCAAGTGCTGCAAGGAAAGACCTAGTTAAACTGCAGCTGGTCCAGAACAGAGCGGCACGTCTTGCTCTTCATTGTAATCAGAGGGCTGATATAAATACTATGTATGCCCAGTCTCTCTTGGCTAAGAGTTGAGGAGAGACTGACTGCATCACTTCTTTTTATAAGAAACATGTGTTGAAAATCCCAGATTGAATTCCACCTTTATTCACCTTTGCTTTGTTTAGAAACAGGAGGAGAGCTCACGACTTTTGTTTGCATAATCAACTTACGCACAGCTCTGACACACACTTACCCCACCAGACATGCCATCAGGGATCTTTTCATAGTCCCCAATTCCAGAACAAATTCGAGAAAGCGTACCATATTATATAGAGCCATTATTGCATGAAACTCCGTTCCATCATCATATTGCTCAGATGAACAACAAACCTGGTTTCAGAAAAAAGATATAGCAACACCTCACGGCACAACGCCTCTCCCCTATTTCACCCAGATAGTTTGTGTGTCTGTATTGGTATTGACATGTAAGCTACATTACATACAGCATACACCATTTCAAATACAATTTTTTTTTTTTTTTTTTTTTTTTCACCTTTATTTAACCAGGTAGGCTAGTTGAGAACAAGTTCTCATTTACAACTGCGACCTGGCCAAGATAAAGCATAGCAGTGTGACACAGACAACAACACAGAGTTACACATGGAGTAAAACAAACATACAGTCAATAACACAGTAGAGAAAAAAAATCTATATACAGTGTGTACAAATGAGGTAAGATTAAGGGAGGTAAGGCAATAGATAGGTCGTAGTGGGGAAGTAATTACAATTTAGCATTAACACTATTGATGTTGAGCTGTTCTTGTCAATTAATGTTCCTTATTATTTAATTCTGTATTATGTCATGTTTCACGTTTAGTGTGGAACCCCAGGAAGAGTAGCTGCTACTTTCACAACATAGCTAATGAGGATCCTAATAAAATATCAAATACCAAAAATACAGTATAACCTTGTTCTATGCATACTGTTATTAAATGTACTATCAAAGGCTCATTAAGATTTTTCAATTAGCCACCGTCACCTAATTAATTATAACCAAATATGTAGCACCATAACAGTCAGCTAAATTAGACAACACAGCCCGTATAATGGTAGGCTGCCTGCCTCTGCTTATCACACAGTCAAGTCGCACTGGTGCCTTCGATCCGAACCCATGTAAATACCTAATCAATGACCGCTGGCGGCCGGGGGAGAAACCTGAGATGAATACAGAGCAACCGGAGATGAATACAAAACACATGGTTGCCAGCCAGCCAAGCCTCCTTCTGAGTCATTGCTTGGCCATGTGAATCCGATGCCATTAAATATGGGCTTACATTTGATTTCATAACGGCTTTATATTCGTTTAGACTTCAGTGATTGACTTCTGTTTGTTGTTGTCGTGGATGAATTAATGAAGCGTTTATCAAATCAAGTGTACAGTGTATTGGATCCAGGCCTGCCCTGCTAGTCTACTAACTAGGATGAATAATAGCCTACAGTCATGTTACGAGAATATCGTGGAGTCAGGCGCAGAGAGCAAAAGATGTGGGAAAGGTCAACAGTGTATTGGATCCAGGCCCTGCTAGTCTACTAACTAGGATGAATAATAGCCTACAGTCAACAGTGTATTGGATCCAGGCCCTGCTAGTCTACTAACTAGGATGAATAATAGCCTACAGTCAACAGTGTATTGGATCCAGGCCTGCCCTGCTAGTCTACTAACTAGGATGAATAATAGCCTACAGTCAACGTGTAAACCTGAAGAGGAAAATAAACATTTGGGCTAGCGGAGCTGGTGGTCGTGTAGAGCATTTCAAACATTTTCCTTTCACGTACAAAATGTGGAGTAGGTTCGTGTCGATCGACAGGAAAAAACAAACAAAACATTTTAGCCCTTTTTAGATTGACTGTGCGTGTGGACTTTCACTACTAGCGAGCTGTCTCTCTCGCCAAGTACCTATGTCTGCTAAGGCCCACCTCAGAGTGGGATTATTACCGTACTACCGTGGAAGACAGAGGTAGGCTGGCCTTCCAGCATAACGGATACTTACTCAATGTAAACACACTACAGGTGATACATTATGTAAATTACTATTTATTGAAATGAAAATGCAATTTAGATTGCTTATTAACAGCCAGCTAAATTATATTTAAGCAAAAAGGTTCGAGGAGGTGTGGTATATGGCCAATATACCACGGCTAAACGGCTGTTCCTAGGCATGACGCGAAGCAGAGTTCCTGGATACAGCCCTCAGCCGTGGTATATTGGCCATATACCACAGACACCTGATGTGCCTTATTGCTATTATAAACTGGATACCAAAGTAATTCGATCAGTAAAAGACATGGTTTGTCATACCCGTGGTACATGTTCTGATATACAACGGCTGTCAGCCTATCAGCATTCAGTTCAGGGCTGGAACCACCCAGTTTATAAAAGCCATCAAGGAAAGTATGATCTCTCTCTCTCTCTCTCTCTCTCTCTCTCTAATGATCATATCACCATCCAAGGTCTATTACATTAAGGTTAATACACTGGAGTTTAACCAGTTTATCTTGGTCAGTGGGTCAAATGTGCTTACGTCCCAAATGGAACCCTATTCCCTATATAGTGCACTACTTTAGACCAGAACCCTATGGAACTCTATTCCCTATATAGTGCACTACTTTAGACCAGAGCCCAATGGAACCTTATTCCCTATATGTAGTGCCTACGGGTCTTTGCAGGGGTGTCACGCACCTGTTATTTTAGACGGAGCACATAGTATGTAATGATGGGGGTGGGGGGATTGGTACTGTATAGCATCACAACCCAAGGATTAAAGCAATTTTGTTGTTTTCTAAAAGTCTAGCAACCCTTACCAGCAGGCATGCCAGCTGACATAGTTAGACAAACTACTCTAACTTGATTGATAGCCTAGAATGGCTTAGTTTCTAGTTATGGGGATGGGAGATTGGGAACCTATCTCGCTGGCTAGCTCAAGCCGTCTTCATAAAATTGCTTGTTTAATTTATTCATCAAGACGGAATCAATAGGCTACATACAAACACATCTCCTGCAACTCCTGCCCATCACCGGCAGCATTTTTTTTTTGAATTTCACCTTTATTTAACCAGGTAGACCAGTTGAGAACAAGTTCTCATTTACAACTGGCCAAGATAAAGCAAAGCAATGCGGCACAAACAACAACACAGAGTTACAGAGTTACAGAGTTAGAGGTACACATGGAATAAACAAACGTACAGTCAATAACACAATAGAAAAAGTCTATGTACAATGTATGCAAATGAGGTAAGGAGGTAAGGCAATAAATAGGCCATAGTGGTGAAGAAATGACAATTTATAAATTAAACACTGGAGTGATAGATGTGCAGAAGATGAATGTGTAAGTAGAGATACTGGGGTGCAAAGGAGCAAAAAATAAGTAATAACAATATGGGGATGAGATATTTGGATGGGCTATTTACAGATGGGCTATATACAGGTGCAATGATCTGTAAGCTGCTCTGACAGCTGGTGCTTAAAGTTAGTGAGGGAGATATGAGTCTCCAGCTTCAGGCATTTTAGCAATTTGTTCCAGTCATTGGCAGTAGAGAACTGGAAGGAAAGGGTGCCGAATTAGGAATTGGCTTTGGGGGTGACCAGTGAAATATACCTGATGGAGCGTGTGCTACTGGTGGGTGTTGCTATGGTGACCATTGAGCTGAGAAAAGGTGGGGCTTTACCTAGCAATGACTTATAGATGACCTGGAGCCAGTGGGTTTGGCGATGAATATGAAGCGAGGGCCAACCAACGAGAGCATACAGGTCGCAGTGGTGGGTGGTATACATCCAGTATGTTGAGTAGAGTGTTGGAGGCTATTTTGTAAATTGAGAAGCCTTTTTGTCCTAGACTTGGCACTCTGGTACCGCTTGCCATGCGGTAGTAGAGAGAACAGTCTATGACTGGGGTCTATGACTGGGGTCTTTGACCATTTTTAGAGCCTTCCTCTGACACCGCCTGATGTAGAGGTCCTGGATGGCAGGCAGCTTAGCCCCAGTGATGTACTGGGCCACTCACTACCCTCTGTAGTGCCTTGCGGTCAGAGACCGAGCAATTGCTGTACCAGGCAGTGATGCAACCGGTCAGGATGCTCTCAATGTTGCAGCTGTAGAACCTTTTGAGGATTTCAGGACCCATGCCAAATCTATTTAGTTTCCTGAGGGGGAATAGGCTTTGTCGTGCCCTCTTCATGACTTTCTTGGTGTGTTTGGACCATTCTAGTTTGTTGTTGATGTGGATGTAACGGATGTGAAACGGCTAGCTTAGTTAGCGGTGGTGCTGATGTAACGGATGTGAAACGGCTAGCTTAGTTAGCGGTGGTGCTGATGTAACGGATGTGAAACGGCTAGCTTAGTTAGCGGTGGTGCTGATGTAACGGATGTGAAACGGCTAGCTTAGTTAGCGGTGGTGCTGATGTAACGGATGTGAAACGGCTAGCTTAGTTAGCGGTGGTGCTGGTGTAACGGATGTGAAACAGCTAGCTTAGTTAGCGGTGGTGCTGAGGTAACGGATGAGAAACGGCTAGCTTAGTTAGCGGTGGTGCTGATGTAACGGATGTGAAACGGCTAGCTTAGTTAGCGGTGGTGCTGATGTAACGGATGTGAAACGGCTAGCTTAGTTAGCGGTGGTGCTGATGTAACGGATGTGAAACGGCTAGCTTAGTTAGCGGTGGTGCTGGTGTAACGGATGTGAAACAGCTAGCTTAGTTAGCGGTGGTGCTGAGGTAACGGATGTGAAACGGCTAGCTTAGTTAGCGGTGGTGCTGATGTAACGGATGTGAAACGGCTAGCTTAGTTAGCGGTGGTGCTGATGTAACGGATGTGAAACGGCTAGCTTAGTTAGCGGTGGTGCTGGTGTAACGGATGTGAAACAGCTAGCTTAGTTAGCGGTGGTGCTGAGGTAACGGATGTGAAACGGCTAGCTTAGTTAGCGGTGGTGCTGATGTAACGGATGTGAAACGGCTAGCTTAGTTAGCGGTGGTGCTGGTGTAACGGATGTGAAACAGCTAGCTTAGTTAGCGGTGGTGCTGAGGTAACGGATGTGAAACGGCTAGCTTAGTTAGTGGTGGTGCTGATGTAACGGATGTGAAACGGCTAGCTTAGTTAGCGGTGGTGCTGAGGTAACGGATGTGAAACGGCTAGCTTAGTTAGCGGTGGTGAGCACTAAATAGCCTTTCAATCGGTGACGTCACTTGCTCTGAGACCTTGAAGTAGTGGTTCCCCTTGCTCTGCAAGGGCCGCGGCTTTTGTGGAGCGATGGGTAACGATGCTTCGAGGGTGACTGTTGATGATGTGTGCAGAGGGTCCCTGGTTCGCGCCCAGGTATGGGCGAGGGGACGGTCTAAAGTTATACTGTTACATGGACACCAAGGAACTTGAAGCTCTCAACCTACACTACAGTCCCGTCGATGAGAATGGGGGCGTGCTCGGTCCTCCATTTCCTGTAGTCCACAATAATCTCCTTATAGTTTTTATTCTGGCACCACCCGGCCAGGTCTCTGACCTCCTCCCTATAGGCTGTCTCGTCGTTGTCGTTGATCAGGCCTACCACTGTTGTGCCGTCTGCAAACTTAATAATGGTGTTGGAGTTGTGCCTGGCCGTGCAGTCGTGGGTGAACAGGGAGTACAGGTGCTGTGGGCAGCTGGGAGGAGGAGATCCTATTCTACATGGACTTTAAAGTCTCCCAGAACTTTTTGGAGTTTGTCCTCCAGGATGCAAATCTCTGTTTGAAAAAGCCTTTGCTTTCCTAACTGCCTGTGTATATTAGTTCCTAACCTCCCTGAATAGTTGCATATCGTGGGGGAAATTTGATGCTAATGCAGTACGCCACAGGGTGTTTTGTGCTGGTCAAGGGCAGTCAGGTCTGGAATAAACCAAATCTGAACGGGCACATGCCCTTGTGCCCTCGATGGGCATGAAGCCTCAGGGTCCTTGTCAAAAGTAGTGCACAACATAGAGATCTTAGCCCCGGACAAAAGTAGCACAGTATAGGGTGCTATTTGGGACTCATGGCCAAAGGAAGCCAGGCACCCCCCCCCCAAAAAAATAATTTTATAATAATTTTCCTTCAATTCCCAAGCGGCTGAATGTATCTCACAGGAGAAAGTGAAACAGCACCCATCTGTCTCTCTATGTGTAGGCCATCTATCTGATGTTGTCTGGTCCAAACGAGTATGACATTGTTGCCGCCCATAGCCTTGAAGCCAGCGAGCATCTGGTATAAAACAAGAATTGCCAATCAGCGTTGAGCTAAACTGAGCATGCTCAACTATGAATGTTCCTGGCGCACCAAAAACAAGAGTCAAGGTGAAGCCAGCTTGGATTTGGCGTCATTCCTGTCAAATACCATTGAGAGAATACGTTATTGACAGAAAAACATGAATTGTTGCATCTCATTGTGTTTATTTAGATTTAGATTAGCCATGGATAGAGATAGGAATTTGGACTTGCTTTTACTTAATTATCCGTACTGGCTAATGATTATAACTGTGATTCTGATCCAACCATCGATTTATACATTGTTGTGCCCCTGGCCTGAGAGGATGGAAGTTCAATATGTAGCTATGTGTAGAAGGCTAATGTTAAACTAGCTAATGTTGCCGATGAATGGAAGCTAGGCTAGCGAGCAAGAATTTTAGCCAGGTAGCCTAGGACAGCAATAAATAAAAGCGTGTACTGTATGACAGAGTGATAGACCATTTAGTCAACATGAAAGAGAGGGGGATGGCATTGGTGTTTCTCTAGGGTGAGTCAACATGTTTTTCTGCTCTGATGAATGCACACGCACACACGCACACGCACACGCACACACACACACACACACACACACACACACACACACACACACAGAAACCAGAACCATTGACAGCCACATCATTAGCTTACGTTGATTGGACTAAATTGTTTTTGGTATCTTTTAGTTGTCACTGTATTAGACTAAACAGGTGATTTGATGATGTTGAAGTTGAAATGGTGCTGGAATAGTGGAGGAGCTCCTGTTGTCTTTGCATCATGAGTGGAATAGTGGAGGCAGCTCTAACTCTCTGTGGTTATAAATCAATAGTTGTTTAGTGATGTGAAAATGTCAGAAACATTAACTTGCTTGACCCCTGCAGCAGGTCATGTAGCTGTTTGTTACATGCAATATTTGCTTTGTGGACTTCATCAGACAGATGTTGTTCTCTGGTTTTGTAATGAAACAAAGGTGTGTTTGAATCAATTCTACCACTGTATCTTCTTATTGTCTCAGCCTTCAGGCCTTTATATCACGGTGGCAAGGCATATGAACTAACAGGTTATAGAACAAACAACGCAATTATCACAACACATCGGTTGTAATAGTCCCCCAGTGATTTTACCCACGCACTGCTACTGGTCCAAAGTAGCGCACAATGTAGGGAATAGTGTGCTATTTGGGACGCAAGCACATGCCATTTTTCTTTGGTTTAATTGCACTTAAACCTACGTAAATGTGCCCTGACTCACCGCCGTTATCATGACTCCAATCGTTCCATATACAGTAGCATTCGGAAAGTATTCAGACCCCTTGACTTTTACCAAGTTTTTGTTACGTTCCAGCTTTATTCTAAACTTGATTAAATTGTTTTTTCCCCACTCATCAATTTACACAATTACTCATAAAGACAACGCAAAAACAGGTTCGCAAATGTATTAGAAATAAACAACTGACATATCAAAGTAGCTCCTCATATTTCTACTATATGTATTATTATGTATTATACTGTATTTACACACCACATATTTATAATATACTGGAATTTTGACATACAGTTGAAGTCGGAAGTTTACATAAACCTTACGCAAATACATTTAAACTCAGTATTTCACAATTCCTGACCTTTAATCCTAGTAAAAATGATCTGTTTTAGATCAGTTAGGATCACCACGTTATTTTAAGAATTTGAAATGTCTGAATAATAGTTGAGAAAATGATTGATTTCAGCTAATATTTCTTTCATTACAATCCCAGTGGGTCATAAGTTTACATACACTCAATTAGTATTTGGTAGCATTGCCTTTAAATTGTTTATCTTGGGTCAAACGTGTCGGGTAGCCTTCCACAAGCTTCCCACAATAAGTTGGGTGAATTTTGGCCCATTCCTCCTGACAGAGCTGGTGTAACTGAGTCAGGTTTGTAGGCCTCCTTGCTCGCACACGCTTTTTCAGTTCTGCCCACACATTTTCTGTAGGATTGAGGTCAGGGCTTTGTGATGGCCACTCCAATATCTTGACTTGTTGTTCTTAAGCCATTTTGCCACAACTTTGGAAGTATGCTTGGGGTCATTGTCCATTTGGAAGACCCTTGTGTGACCAAGCTTTAGCTTCCTGACTGATGTCTTGAGATGTTACTTCAATATATCCACTTAATCTTCCTGCCCCATGACGCAATCTATTTTGTGAAGTGCACCAGTCTCTCCTGCAGTAAAGCACCCCCACAACATGATGCTGCCACCCCCGTGCTTCATGGTTGGGATGGTGTTCTTTGGCTTGCAAGCCTCCCCCTTTTTCCCTCCAAACATAACAATGGTCATTATGGCCAAACAGTTCTATATTTGTTTCATCAGAACATAGGACATTTCTCCAAAAAGTATGATCTTTGTCCCCATGTGCAGTTGCAAACCGTAGTCTGTCTTTTTTTATGGCGGTTTTGAAGCAGTGGCTCTTCCTTGCTGAGCGGTCTTTGAGGTTATGATGATATAGGACTCGTTTTACTGTGGATATAGATACTTCCTCCAGCATCTTCCTTTGCTGTTGCTCTGGAATTGACTTGCACTTCTGGGATTGACTTGCACATCTCTAGGAGACAGAACGTGTCTCCATCCTGAGCGGTTTGACAACTGCGTGGTCCCATGGTGTATATTCTTGGCTACTATTGCTTGTACAGATGAACGTGGTACCTTCAGGTGTTTGGAAATTGCTCCCAATGATGAACAAGACTTGTGGAGGTTTACAATTTTGTTCTGAGGTCTTGGCTAAATTATTTAGATTTTCCCATGATGTCAAGCAAAGAGGCACTGAGTTTGTAGGTAGGCCTTGAAATACATCCACAGGTGCACCTCCAATTGTCTCAAATGATGTCAATTAGCCTATCAGAAGCTTCTAAAGCCATGACATAATTTTCTGGAATTTTCCAAGCTGTTTAAAGGCACAGTCAACTTAGTGTATGTAAACTTCTGACCTACTGGAATTGTGATACAGTGAATTATAAGTGAAATAATCTGTCTGTAAACAATTGTTGGAAAAGTTACATGTGTCATGCACAAAGTAGATGTTCTAACCGACTTGCCAAAACTATAGTTTGTTTACAAGAAATGTGTGGAGTGGTTGAAAAACGAGTTTTAATGACTCCAACCTAAGTGTTTGTAAACCCCCGACATCAACTGTACATAAGCATTCAGACCCTTTATTCAGTAATGTGTTGAAGCACCTTTGCCAGTGATTACAGCCTCAAGTCTTCTTAGGTGTGACGCTACAAGCTTGGCACACCTGTATTTGGGGAGCTTCTCCCATTATTCCCTGCTGATCCTCTCAAGCTCTGTCAGGTTGGATGGGGAGCGTCGCTGCACAGATATTTTCAGCTTTTTCCAGAGATGTTCAATCGGGTTCGAGTCCGGGCTCTGGCTGGACCACTCAAGGACATTCAGAGACTTGTCCTGAAGCCACTCCTGCGTTGTCTTGGTTCTGTGCTTAGGGTCGTTGTTCTGTTGTAAGGTGAACCTTCGCCCCAGTCTGAGGTCCTGAGCGCTCTGGAGCAGGTTTTCTTCATGAATCTCTCTGTACTTTGCTCCGCTCATCTTTCCCTCGATCCTGACTAGTCTCCTAGTCCCTGTTTTGAAAAAAAATCCCCACAGCATGATGCTGCCACCACCATGCTTCACCGTAGAGATGGTACCATGTCAGAGTGACCATCTGGTGCTCCTTCACCTCCTTGACCAAGGTCCATCTTCACGATTGCTCAGTTTGGCCGTGGGGCCAGTTCAAGGAAGAATCTTGGTGGTTCCAAACTTCTTCCATTTAAGAATGATGGAAGCCAGTGTGTTCTTGGGGACCCTCAATGCTGCAGATAAGAGGGCAGCATTTTTGGGGGGTCTTGCCTAAGTCTTCATATTGTCCTGGACTGGGCCTGATCAGCTTTGAATTATACCAAACTATACCAAATAATATTTGCACATTATAGGCCGCAGAGACAGAATAACTTTATCTACAGTGTCCCCTATCCAGGTTTTGCAACACCTTGGGCTTGTACGGTGGATGAGATCTTCGTGGGCTATATACAGCATTGTCTCAGGGTAGTAAGTTGGTGGTCTGTTGATATCCCTCTAGGGGTGTGGGGGCTGTGCTTTGGCAAAGTGGGTGGAGTAATATCCTGCCTGGTTGTCCCTGTCCGGGGGTTTCGTCGGACATGGCCACAGTGTCCCCTGACCCCCCGTGTCTCAGTCTCCAGTATCTATGGGGCAATAGTCTATGTGCCGGGGGGCTAGGGTCAGTCTGTCCTACCTGGTGCAATTATTCTGTCTTATCTGGTGTCCTGTGGGAATTTACAGTAAGTCTGCTCCCTCTAATTCGCGCATCTCTTTCTCTCCCCTCCCGGAGGACCTGAGCCCTAGAACCATTCCTCAGGACTACCTGTCCACGTCCCCCTGTTCACCTGGTCGTGCTGCTGATCCAGTTTCAACATTATTGCCTATGGCTAAGGAACCCTGACCTGTTCACCGGATATACTAACTTGTTCCAGACCTGCTGCTTTCGACCCTCTCTCTGTCTCTCTTTCTCTCTCCCACACCTGCTGTCTCGACCTCTGAATGCTCGATTATGAAAAGCCAACTGACATTTACTCTTGAGTGGCTGACCTGTTGCACCCTCTACAACCACTGTGATTATTATTTGACCCTGCTGGTCATCTATGAACGTTTGAACATCTTGAAGAACAATCTGGTCTTATTAGGCATGTACTCTTATAATCTCTACCAGGCGCAGCCAGAAGAGGACTGGCCACCACTCAGAGCCTGCTACTCTCTAGATTTATTCTCTTGTTTATCTTAGCCTCCGCGCTTCTACATCTGCATTGCTTGGTCTTTGGGGATTTAGGCTGGGTTTCTGTATAAGCACTTTGTGACATCTGCTGATGTAAAAAGGGCTATATAAATAAATTTGATTTGATTTGATACTGCTGTTGAATAAATAATGGTCAGAAACATCTATCCCTTTTTTAAAGGAAAACTAATTTATTGATTTACTAGACAGAAATGAAAACATTTATAAAAGAAAGTCCACACATCAAACAATTTGTTTCCGGAAGAAGAAGGTAGAAGGCGTTAGAAGGCGTTAGAAGAAGGTAGAAGGCGTTAGAAGGCGTTAGAAGGCTTTTGAAGGCGTTAGAAGGCGTTAGAAGGCGTTTGAAGAAGGTAGAAGGCGTTTGAAGAAGGTAGAAGGTGTTAGAAGGCGTTAGAAGGCGTTTGAAGAAGGTAGAAGGCGTTTGAAGGCGCTTGAAGAAGGTAGAAGGCGTTAGAAGGCGTTTGAAGGCGCTTGAAGAAGGTAGAAGGCGTTAGATGGCGTTTGAAGGCGTTAGAAGGCGTTTGAAGGTGTTAGAAGGCGTTTGAAGGCGTTAGAAGGCGTATGAAGGCGTTAGAAGGCGTTAGAAGGCGTTTGAAGAAGGTAGAAGGCGTTAGAAGGCGTTAGAAGGCGTTAGAAGGCGTTAGAAGGCGTTAGAAGGCGTTAGAAGGCGTTTGAAGGTGTATGAAGGCGTTTGAAGGCGTATGAAGGCGTATGAAGGCGTTAGAAGGCGTTAGAAGGCGTTAGAAGGCGTTTGAAGAAGGTAGAAGGTGTTAGAAGGCGTTAGGGTGTGGCTGAAATAGCCGAATCCACTAATTTGAGTACATGTCCACATACGTTTGTATTAATAGTGTATGTTTTGCCAATAATACATTGAAGGCGTTTGAAGGCGTTTGAAGACGTTTGAAGAAGTTAGAAGGCGTTAGAAGAAGGTAGAATGGCGTTAAAAGGCGTTTGAAGGCGTTTGAAGGCGTTAAAAGGCGTATGAAGGCGTTAAAAGGTATTTGAAGGCGGTTGAAGGCGTATGAAGGCGTGTGAAGGTGTATGAAGGCGTATGAAGGCGTTAGAAGTCGTTAGAAGAAGGTAGAAGGCGTATGAAGGCGTTAGAAGGCGTTAGAAGGCGTTTGAAGGCGTTTGAAGAAGATAGAAGGCATGAGAAGGCGTTAGAAGAAGGTAGAAGGCGTTTGAAGAAGGTAGAAGGCGTATGAAGGTGTATTTTTTTATTTTTATTTTTACCTTTATTTTACTAGGCAAGTCAGTTAAGAACAAATTCTTATTTTCAATGACGGCCTAGGAACAGTGGGTTAACTGCCTGTTCAAGGGCAGAACGACAGATTTTGTACCTTGTCAGCTCGGGGATTTGAACTTGCAACCTTTCGGTTACTAGTCCAATGCTCTAACCACTAGGCTACACTGAAGAAGGTAGAAGGCGTTAGAAGGCGTTAGAAGGCGTTTGAAGGCGTTTGAAGAAGGTAGAAGGCGTTTGAAGGCGTTAGAAGGCGTTTGAAGGCGTTTGAAGAAGGTAGAAGGCGTTTGAAGGCGTTAGAAGGCGTTTGAAGGCGTTAGAAGGCGTTTGAAGGCGTTAGAAGGCGTTAGAAGGCGCTTGAAGAAGGTAGAAGGCGTTAGATGGCGTTAAAAGGCATTTGAAGGCGTTTGAAGGCGTTAGAAGGCGTTTGAAGGTGTTAGAAGGCGTTTGCAGAAGGATAGAAGGCGTTAGAAGGTGTTAGAAGGCGTTTGAAGGCGCTTGAAGAAGATAGAAGGCGTTAGAAGGCGTTTGAAGGCGTTAGAAGGCGTTAAAAGGCATTTGAAGGCATTTGAAGGCATTTGAAGGCATTTGAAGGTGTTTGAAGGTGTTTGAAGGTGTTTGAAGGCGTTAGAAGGCGTTTGAAGGTGTTAGAAGGCGTTTGCAGAAGGATAGAAGGCGTTAGAAGGTGTTAGAAGGCGTTTGAAGGCGCTTGAAGAAGATAGAAGGCGTTAGAAGGCGTTTGAAGGCGTTAGAAGGCGTTAAAAGGCATTTGAAGGCATTTGAAGGCATTTGAAGGCATTTGAAGGTGTTTGAAGGTGTTTGAAGGCGTTAGAAGGCGTTTGAAGGCGTTAGAAGGCGTTAAAAGGCATTTGAAGGCGTTTGAAGGTGTTAGGTGTTAGAAGGCGTTTGAAGGCGTTTGAAGGCGTTAGAAGGCGTTTGAAGGCGTTTGAAGAAGGTAGAAGGCGTTAGAAGGCGTTTGAAGGCGCTTGAAGAAGGTAGAAGGCGTATGAAGGCGTTAGAAGGTAGAAGGCGTTTGAAGGCGTATGAGGGCGTTTGAAGGCGTATAAAGGCGTTTGAAGGCGTATGAAGGTGTTTGAAGGCGTTAAAAGGCGTATGAAGGCGTTAGAAGGCGTATGAAGGTGTTTGAAGGCGCTTGAAGAAGGTAGAAGGCGTTAGAAGGCGTTAGAAGGCGTATGAAGGCGTATGAAGGCGTTAGAAGGCGTATGAAGGCGTTAGAAGAAGGTAGAAGGCGTTAGAAGGCGTTTGAAGGCGCTTGAAGAAGGTAGAAGGCGTTAGAAGGCGTTAGAAAGCGTATGAAGGCGTTAGAAGGCGTTTGAAGGCGCTTGAAGAAGGTAGAAGGCGTATGAAGGCGTTAGAAGAAGGTAGAAGGCGTTAGAAGAAGGTAGAAGGCGTTAGAAGGCGTTTGAAAAAGGTAGAAGGCGTTAGAAGGCGTTAGAAGGCGTTAGAAGGCGTTTGAAGGCGTATGAAGGCGTTAAAAGGCGTATAAAGGCGTTTGAAGGCGTTTGAAAGCATTAGAAGGCGTATGAAGGCGTATGAAGGCGTTAGAAGGCGTTTGAAGGCGCTTGAAGAAGGTAGAAGGCGTATGAAGGCGTTAGAAGAAGGTAGAAGGCGTTAGAAGAAGGTAGAAGGCGTTAGAAGGCGTTTGAAAAAGGTAGAAGGCGTTAGAAGGCGTTAGAAGGCGTTTGAAGGCGTTTGAAGGCGTATGAAGGCGTTAAAAGGCGTATAAAGGCGTTTGAAGGCGTTTGAAAGCATTAGAAGGCGTATGAAGGCGTATGAAGGCGTTAGAAGGCGTTTGAAGGCGTATGAAGGCGTTAAAAGGCGTTAAAAGGCGTATGAAGGCGTATGAAGGCGTTTGAAGGCGTATGAAGGCGTTTGAAGGCGTTTGAAGGCGTTTGAAGGCGTATGAAGGCGTTTGAAGGCGGTTGAAGGCGTATGAAGGCGTTAGAAGGCGTTAGAAGGCGTTAGAAGAAGGTAAAAGGCGTATGAAGGCGTATGAAGGCGTTAGAAGGCATTTGAAGGCGGTTGAAGGCGGTTGAAGGCGTATGAAGGCGTTTGAAGGCGTTAAAAGGCGTTAAAAGGCGTTAAAAGGCGTTAAAAGGCGTTAAAAGGCGTTTGAAGGCGTGTGAAGGCGTATGAAGGCGTTAGAAGGCGTTTGAAGGCGTTTGAAGAAGATAGAAGGCACGAGAAGGCGTTAGAAGGCGTTAGAAGGCGTTTGAAGGCGTTTGAAGAAGGTAGAAGGCGTTAGAAGGCGTTTGAAGGCGTTTGAAGGCGTTAGAAGGCGTTAGAAGGCGTTTGAAGGCGTTTGAAGGCGTTTGAAGGCGTATGAAGGCGTTTGAAGAAGGTAGAAGGTGTTAGAAGGCGTTAGAAGGCGTTTGAAGGCGCTTGAAGAAGGTAGAAGGCGTTAGATGGCGTTTGAAGGCATTAAAAGGCATTTGAAGGTGTTAGAAGGCGTTTGAAGAAGGTAGAAGGTGTTAGAAGGCGCTAGAAGGCGTTTGAAGGCGTTAGAAGGCGTATGAAGGCGCTAGAAGGCGTTTGAAGGCGTTTGAAGGCGCTAGAAGGCGTTTGAAGGCGTTAGAAGGCGCTAGAAGGCGTTTGAAGGCGTTTGAAGAAGATAGAAGGCGTTAGAAGGCATTTGAAGGTGTTAGAAGAAGATAGAAGGCGTTAGAAGGCATTTGAAGGCGGTTGAAGGCGGTTGAAGGCGTATGAAGGCGTTAGAAGGCGTTAGAAGGCGTTAGAAGGCGTTTGAAGAAGGTAGAAGGCGTTAGAAGGCGTTAGAAGGCGTTGGAAGGCGTTTGAAGAAGGTAGAAGGTGTTAGAAGGCGTTAGAAGGCGCTTGTAGGCGTTAGAAGGTGTTTGAAGGCGTTAGAAGGGGTTTGAAGGCGTTTGAAGGTGTTAGAAGGCGTTTGAAGAAGGTAGAAGGTGTTAGAAGGCGTTAGAAGGCATTTGAAGGCGCTTGAAGAAGGTAGAAGGTGTTAGAAGGCGTTTGAATGCGTTTGAAGGCGTTAGAAGGCGTTTGAAGGTGTTAGAAGGGGTTTGAAGGCGTTAGAAGGCGTATGAAGGCGCTAGAAGGCGTTTGAAGAAGGTAGAAGGCGTTAGAAGGCGTTTGAAGGCGCTTGAAGAAGGTAGAAGGCGTTAGAAGGCATTTGAAGGTGTTAGAAGGCGTTTGAAGGTTTTAGAAGGCGTTTGAAGGCGTATGAAGGCGTATGAAGGCGTTTGAAGGCGTTTGAAGGCGTTAGAAGGCGTATGAAGGCGTTTGAAGGCGTATGAAGGCGTATGAAGGCTTTTGAAGGCGTTTGAAGAAGGTAGAAGGCGTTAGAAGGCGTTTGAAGGCGCTTGAAGAAGGTAGAAGGCGTTAGAAGGCGTTTGAAGGCGTTAGAAGGCGTATGAAGAAGATAGAAGGCGTTAGAAGGCGTTTGAAGGCGCTTGAAGAAGGTAGAAGGCGTTAAAAGGCATTTGAAGGCGTTAGAAGGCGTTTGAAGGCGTTTGAAGGTGTTAGAAGGCGTTAGAAGGCGTTTGAAGGTGCTTGAAGAAGGTAGAAGGCGTTAGAAGGCGTTTGAAGGCGTTAGAAGGCGTTTGAAGGTGTTAGAAGGCGTTTGAATGCGTATGAAGGCGTTAGAAGGCGTATGAAGGCGTTAGAAGGCATTTGAAGGCGTTTGAAGGTGTTAGAAGGCGTTTGAAGAAGGTAGAAGGTGTTAGAAGGCGTTAGAAGGCATTTGAAGGCGCTTGAAGAAGGTAGAAGGCGTTAGAAGGCGTTTGAAGGCGTATGAAGGCGCTAGAAGGCGTTTGAAGGCGTTTGAAGAAGATAGAAGGCGTATGAAGAAGGTAGAAGGCGTTAGATGGCGTTTGAAGGCGTTAGAAGGCATTTGAAGGCGTTTGAAGGTGTTAGAAGGCGTTTGAAGAAGGTAGAAGGTGTTAGAAGGCGTTAGAAGGCATTTGAAGGCGCTTGAAGAAGGTAGAAGGCGTTAGAAGGCGTTTGAAGGCGTATGAAGGCGCTAGAAGGCGTTTGAAGGCGTTTGAAGAAGGTAGAAGGCGTTAGAAGGCGTTTGAAGGCGCTTGAAGAAGGTAGAAGGCGTTAGAAGGCGCTTGTAGGCGTTAGAAGGTGTTTGAAGGCGTTAGAAGGCGTTTGAAGAAGGTAGAAGGCGTTAGAAGGCGTTTGAAGGCGCTTGAAGAAGGTAGAAGGCGTTAGATGGCGTTTGAAGGCGTTAAAAGGCATTTGAAGGTGTTAGAAGGCGTTTGAAGAAGGTAGAAGGCATTTGAAGGCGTTTGAAGGTGTTAGAAGGCGTTTGAAGAAGGTAGAAGGTGTTAGAAGGCGTTAGAAGGCATTTGAAGGCGCTTGAAGAAGGTAGAAGGTGTTAGAAGGCGTTTGAATGCGTTTGAAGGCGTTAGAAGGCGTTTGAAGGTGTTAGAAGGGGTTTGAAGGCGTTAGAAGGCGTATGAAGGCGCTAGAAGGCGTTTGAAGAAGGTAGAAGGCGTTAGAAGGCGTTTGAAGGCGCTTGAAGAAGGTAGAAGGCGTTAGAAGGCGTTTGAAGGCGTTAGAAGGCGTTTGAAGGTGTTAGAAGGCGTTTGAATGCGTATGAAGGCGTTAGAAGGCGTATGAAGAAGATAGAAGGCGTATGAAGAAGGTAGAAGGCGTTAGATGGCGTTTGAAGGCGTTAGAAGGCATTTGAAGGCGTTTGAAGGTGTTAGAAGGCGTTTGAAGGTTTTAGAAGGCGTTTGAAGGTGTTAGAAGGCGTTTGAAGGCGTATGAAGGCGTTAAAAGGCGTTAAAAGGCGTATGAAGGCGTATGAAGGCGTTTGAAGGCGTATGAAGGCGTTTGAAGGCGTTCGAAGGCGTTTGAAGGCGTATGAAGGCGTTTGAAGGCGGTTGAAGGCGTATGAAGGCGTTAGAAGGCGTTAGAAGGCGTTAGAAGCCGTTTGAAGGCGTTTGAAGAAGGTAAAAGGCGTATGAAGGCGTATGAAGGCGTTAGAAGGCATTTGAAGGCGGTTGAAGGCGGTTGAAGGCGTATGAAGGCGTTTGAAGGCGTTAAAAGGCGTTTGAAGGCGTTAAAAGGCGTTAAAAGGCGTTAAAAGGCGTTAAAAGGCGTTAAAAGGCGTTTGAAGGCGTGTGAAGGCGTATGAAGGCGTTAGAAGGCGTTTGAAGGCGTTTGAAGAAGATAGAAGGCACGAGAAGGCGTTAGAAGGCGTTAGAAGGCGTTTGAAGGCGTTTGAAGAAGGTAGAAGGCGTTAGAAGGCGTTTGAAGGCGTTTGAAGGCGTTAGAAGGCGTTAGAAGGCGTTTGAAGGCGTTTGAAGGCGTTTGAAGGCGTATGAAGGCGTTTGAAGAAGGTAGAAGGTGTTAGAAGGCGTTAGAAGGCGTTTGAAGGCGCTTGAAGAAGGTAGAAGGCGTTAGATGGCGTTTGAAGGCATTAAAAGGCATTTGAAGGTGTTAGAAGGCGTTTGAAGAAGGTAGAAGGTGTTAGAAGGCGCTAGAAGGCGTTTGAAGGCGTTAGAAGGCGTATGAAGGCGCTAGAAGGCGTTTGAAGGCGTTAGAAGGCGCTAGAAGGCGTTTGAAGGCGTTTGAAGAAGATAGAAGGCGTTAGAAGGCATTTGAAGGTGTTAGAAGAAGATAGAAGGCGTTAGAAGGCATTTGAAGGCGGTTGAAGGCGGTTGAAGGCGTATGAAGGCGTTAGAAGGCGTTAGAAGGCGTTAGAAGGCGTTTGAAGAAGGTAGAAGGCGTTAGAAGGCATTTGAAGGTGTTAGAAGAAGATAGAAGGCGTTAGAAGGCATTTGAAGGCGGTTGAAGGCGGTTGAAGGCGTATGAAGGCGTTAGAAGGCGTTAGAAGGCGTTAGAAGGCGTTTGAAGAAGGTAGAAGGCGTTAGAAGGCGTTAGAAGGCGTTGGAAGGCGTTTGAAGAAGGTAGAAGGTGTTAGAAGGCGTTAGAAGGCGCTTGTAGGCGTTAGAAGGTGTTTGAAGGCGTTAGAAGGGGTTTGAAGGCGTTTGAAGGTGTTAGAAGGCGTTTGAAGAAGGTAGAAGGTGTTAGAAGGCGTTAGAAGGCATTTGAAGGCGCTTGAAGAAGGTAGAAGGTGTTAGAAGGCGTTTGAATGCGTTTGAAGGCGTTAGAAGGCGTTTGAAGGTGTTAGAAGGGGTTTGAAGGCGTTAGAAGGCGTATGAAGGCGCTAGAAGGCGTTTGAAGAAGGTAGAAGGCGTTAGAAGGCGTTTGAAGGCGCTTGAAGAAGGTAGAAGGCGTTAGAAGGCATTTGAAGGTGTTAGAAGGCGTTTGAAGGTTTTAGAAGGCGTTTGAAGGCGTATGAAGGCGTATGAAGGCGTTTGAAGGCGTTTGAAGGCGTTAGAAGGCGTATGAAGGCGTTTGAAGGCGTATGAAGGCGTATGAAGGCTTTTGAAGGCGTTTGAAGAAGGTAGAAGGCGTTAGAAGGCGTTTGAAGGCGCTTGAAGAAGGTAGAAGGCGTTAGAAGGCGTTTGAAGGCGTTAGAAGGCGTATGAAGAAGATAGAAGGCGTTAGAAGGCGTTTGAAGGCGCTTGAAGAAGGTAGAAGGCGTTAAAAGGCATTTGAAGGCGTTAGAAGGCGTTTGAAGGCGTTTGAAGGTGTTAGAAGGCGTTAGAAGGCGTTTGAAGGTGCTTGAAGAAGGTAGAAGGCGTTAGAAGGCGTTTGAAGGCGTTAGAAGGCGTTTGAAGGTGTTAGAAGGCGTTTGAATGCGTATGAAGGCGTTAGAAGGCGTATGAAGGCGTTAGAAGGCATTTGAAGGCGTTTGAAGGTGTTAGAAGGCGTTTGAAGAAGGTAGAAGGTGTTAGAAGGCGTTAGAAGGCATTTGAAGGCGCTTGAAGAAGGTAGAAGGCGTTAGAAGGCGTTTGAAGGCGTATGAAGGCGCTAGAAGGCGTTTGAAGGCGTTTGAAGAAGATAGAAGGCGTATGAAGAAGGTAGAAGGCGTTAGATGGCGTTTGAAGGCGTTAGAAGGCATTTGAAGGCGTTTGAAGGTGTTAGAAGGCGTTTGAAGAAGGTAGAAGGTGTTAGAAGGCGTTAGAAGGCATTTGAAGGCGCTTGAAGAAGGTAGAAGGCGTTAGAAGGCGTTTGAAGGCGTATGAAGGCGCTAGAAGGCGTTTGAAGGCGTTTGAAGAAGGTAGAAGGCGTTAGAAGGCGTTTGAAGGCGCTTGAAGAAGGTAGAAGGCGTTAGAAGGCGCTTGTAGGCGTTAGAAGGTGTTTGAAGGCGTTAGAAGGCGTTTGAAGAAGGTAGAAGGCGTTAGAAGGCGTTTGAAGGCGTTTGAAGAAGGTAAAAGGCGTATGAAGGCGTATGAAGGCGTTAGAAGGCATTTGAAGGCGGTTGAAGGCGGTTGAAGGCGTATGAAGGCGTTTGAAGGCGTTAAAAGGCGTTTGAAGGCGTTAAAAGGCGTTAAAAGGCGTTAAAAGGCGTTAAAAGGCGTTAAAAGGCGTTTGAAGGCGTGTGAAGGCGTATGAAGGCGTTAGAAGGCGTTTGAAGGCGTTTGAAGAAGATAGAAGGCACGAGAAGGCGTTAGAAGGCGTTAGAAGGCGTTTGAAGGCGTTTGAAGAAGGTAGAAGGCGTTAGAAGGCGTTTGAAGGCGTTTGAAGGCGTTAGAAGGCGTTAGAAGGCGTTTGAAGGCGTTTGAAGGCGTTTGAAGGCGTATGAAGGCGTTTGAAGAAGGTAGAAGGCATTTGAAGGCGTTTGAAGGCGTTAAAAGGCATTTGAAGGTGTTAGAAGGCGTTTGAAGAAGGTAGAAGGCATTTGAAGGCGTTTGAAGGTGTTAGAAGGCGTTTGAAGAAGGTAGAAGGTGTTAGAAGGCGTTAGAAGGCATTTGAAGGCGCTTGAAGAAGGTAGAAGGTGTTAGAAGGCGTTTGAATGCGTTTGAAGGCGTTAGAAGGCGTTTGAAGGTGTTAGAAGGGGTTTGAAGGCGTTAGAAGGCGTATGAAGGCGCTAGAAGGCGTTTGAAGAAGGTAGAAGGCGTTAGAAGGCGTTTGAAGGCGCTTGAAGAAGGTAGAAGGCGTTAGAAGGCGTTTGAAGGCGTTAGAAGGCGTTTGAAGGTGTTAGAAGGCGTTTGAATGCGTATGAAGGCGTTAGAAGGCGTATGAAGAAGATAGAAGGCGTATGAAGAAGGTAGAAGGCGTTAGATGGCGTTTGAAGGCGTTAGAAGGCATTTGAAGGCGTTTGAAGGTGTTAGAAGGCGTTTGAAGGTTTTAGAAGGCGTTTGAAGGTGTTAGAAGGTGTATGAAGGCGTATGAAGGCGTTTGAAGGCGTTAGAAGGCGTATGAAGGCGTTTGAAGGCGTATGAAGGCGTATGAAGGCGTTAGAAGGCGTTTGAAGAAGGTAGAAGGCGTTAGAAGGCGTTTGAAGGCGTTAAAAGGCGTATAAAGGCGTTTGAAGGCGTTTGAAGAAGGTAGAAGGCGTTTGAAGAAGGTAGAAGGCATTAGAAGGCGTTTGAAGGCGCTTGAAGAAGGTAGAAGGCGTTAGAAGGCGTTTGAAGGCGTTAGAAGGCGTATGAAGAAGATAGAAGGCGTTAGAAGGCGTTTGAAGGCGCTTGAAGAAGGTAGAAGGCGTTAGATGGCGTTTGAAGGCGTTAAAAGGCATTTGAAGGCGTTAGAAGGCGTTTGAAGGCATTTGAAGACGCTTGAAGAAGGTAGAAGGCGTTAGAAGGCGTTTGAAGGCGTTTGAAGGCGTATGAAGGCGCTAGAAGGCGTTTGAAGGCGTTTGAAGAAGGTAGAAGGCGTTAGAAGGCGTTTGAAGGCGCTTGAAGAAGGTAGAAGGCGTTAGAAGGCGTTTGAAGGCGTTAGAAGGCGTTTGAAGGTGTTAGAAGGCGTTTGAATGCGTATGAAGGCGTTAGAAGGCGTATGAAGGCGTTAGAAGGCGTATGAAGAAGATAGAAGGCGTATGAAGAAGGTAGAAGGCGTTAGATGGCGTTTGAAGGCGTTAGAAGGCATTTGAAGGCGTTTGAAGGTGTTAGAAGGCGTTTGAAGAAGTTAGAAGGTGTTAGAAGGCGTTAGAAGGCATTTGAAGGCGCTTGAAGAAGGTAGAAGGCGTTAGAAGGCGTTTGAAGGCGCTTGAAGAAGGTAGAAGGCGTTAGAAGGCGTTAGAAGGCGCTTGTAGGCGTTAGAAGGTGTTTGAAGGCGTTAGAAGGCGTTTGAAGAAGATAGAAGGCGTTAGAAGGCGTTAGAAGGCGTTTGAAGGCGCTTGAAGAAGGTAGAAGGCGTTAGATGGCGTTTGAAGGCGTTAAAAGGCATTTGAAGGTGTTAGAAGGCGTTTGAAGAAGGTAGAAGGCATTTGAAGGCGTTTGAAGGTGTTAGAAGGCGTTTGAAGAAGGTAGAAGGTGTTAGAAGGCGTTAGAAGGCATTTGAAGGCGCTTGAAGAAGGTAGAAGGTGTTAGAAGGCGTTTGAATGCGTTTGAAGGCGTTAGAAGGCGTTTGAAGGTGTTAGAAGGGGTTTGAAGGCGTTAGAAGGCGTATGAAGGCGCTAGAAGGCGTTTGAAGAAGGTAGAAGGCGTTAGAAGGCGTTTGAAGGCGCTTGAAGAAGGTAGAAGGCGTTAGAAGGCATTTGAAGGTGTTAGAAGGCGTTTGAAGGTTTTAGAAGGCGTTTGAAGGTGTTAGAAGGTGTATGAAGGCGTATGAAGGCGTTTGAAGGCGTTAGAAGGCGTATGAAGGCGTTTGAAGGCGTATGAAGGCGTATGAAGGCGTTAGAAGGCGTTTGAAGAAGGTAGAAGGCGTTAGAAGGCGTTTGAAGGCGTTAAAAGGCGTATAAAGGCGTTTGAAGGCGTTTGAAAAAGGTAGAAGGCGTTAGAAGGCGTTTGAAGGCGCTTGAAGAAGGTAGAAGGCGTTAGAAGGCGTTTGAAGGCGTTAGAAGGCGTATGAAGAAGATAGAAGGCGTTAGAAGGCGTTAGATGGCGTTTGAAGGCGTTAAAAGGCATTTGAAGGCGTTAGAAGGCGTTTGAAGGCGTTTGAAGGTGTTAGAAGGCGTTTGAAGGCATTTGAAGACGCTTGAAGAAGGTAGAAGGCGTTAGAAGGCGTTTGAAGGCGTTTGAAGGCGTATGAAGGCGCTAGAAGGCGTTTGAAGGCGTTTGAAGAAGGTAGAAGGCGTTAGAAGGCGTTTGAAGGCGCTTGAAGGTAGAAGGCGTTAGAAGGCGTTTGAAGGCGTTTGAAGGTGTTAGAAGGCGTTTGAATGCGTATGAAGGCGTTAGAAGGCGTATGAAGGCGTTAGAAGGCGTATGAAGAAGATAGAAGGCGTATGAAGAAGGTAGAAGGCGTTAGATGGCGTTTGAAGGCGTTAGAAGGCATTTGAAGGCGTTTGAAGGTGTTAGAAGGCGTTTGAAGAAGTTAGAAGGTGTTAGAAGGCGTTAGAAGGCATTTGAAGAAGGTAGAAGGCGTTAGAAGGCGTTTGAAGGCGCTTGAAGAAGGTAGAAGGCGTTAGAAGGCGTTAGAAGGCGTTAGAAGGCGCTTGTAGGCGTTAGAAGGTGTTTGAAGGCGTTAGAAGGCGTTTGAAGAAGATAGAAGGCGTTAGAAGGCGTTTGAAGGCGCTTGAAGAAGGTAGAAGGCGTTAGATGGCGTTTGAAGGCGTTAAAAGGCATTTGAAGGCGTTAGAAGGCATTTGAAGGTGTTAGAAGGCGTTTGAAGAAGGTAGAAGGTGTTAGAAGGCGTTAGAAGGCATTTGAAGGCGCTTGAAGAAGGTAGAAGGTGTTTGAAGGCGTTAGAAGGCGTTTGAAGGTGTTAGAAGGCGTTTGAAGGCGTTAGAAGGCGTATGAAGGCGCTAGAAGGCGTTTGAAGGCTTTTGAAGAAGATAGAAGGCGTTAGAAGGCATTTGAAGGTGTTAGAAGAAGATAGAAGGCGTTAGATGGCGTTTGAAGGCGTTAAAAGGCATTTGAAGGCGTTAGAAGGCATTTGAAGGTGTTAGAAGGCGTTTGAAGAAGGTAGAAGGTGTTAGAAGGCGTTAGAAGGCATTTGAAGGCGCTTGAAGAAGGTAGAAGGTGTTTGAAGGCGTTAGAAGGCGTTTGAAGGTGTTAGAAGGCGTTTGAAGGCGTTAGAAGGCGTATGAAGGCGCTAGAAGGCGTTTGAAGGCTTTTGAAGAAGGTAAAAGGCGTATGAAGGCGTTAGAAGGCATTTGAAGGCGGTTGAAGGCGGTTGAAGGCGTATGAAGGCGTTTGAAGGCGTTAAAAGGCGTTTGAAGGCGTTAGAAGGCGTTAAAAGGCGTGTGAAGGCGTATGAAGGCGTTAGAAGGCGTTTGAAGGCGTTTGAAGAAGATAGAAGGCACGAGAAGGCGTTAGAAGGCGTTAGAAGGCGTTTGAAGGCGTTTGAAGAAGGTAGAAGGCGTTAGAAGGCGTTTGAAGGCGTTTGAAGGCGTTTGAAGGCGTTAGAAGGCGTTAGAAGGCGTTTGAAGGCGTTTGAAGGTGTATGAAGGCGTTTGAAGGCGTATGAAGGCGTTTGAAGAAGGTAGAAGGTGTTAGAAGGCGTTAGAAGGCGTTTGAAGGCGCTTGAAGAAGGTAGAAGGCGTTAGATGGCGTTTGAAGGCGTTAAAAGGCATTTGAAGGCGTTAGAAGGCATTTGAAGGTGTTAGAAGGCGTTTGAAGAAGGTAGAAGGTGTTAGAAGGCGTTTGAAGGCGCTAGAAGGCGTTTGAAGGCGTTAGAAGGCGTATGAAGGCGCTTGAAGAAGGTAGAAGGTGTTTGAAGGCGTTAGAAGGCGTTTGAAGGTGTTAGAAGGCGTTTGAAGGCGTTAGAAGGCGTATGAAGGCGCTAGAAGGCGTTTGAAGGCTTTTGAAGAAGATAGAAGGCGTTAGAAGGCATTTGAAGGTGTTAGAAGAAGATAGAAGGCGTTAGAAGGCATTTGAAGGTGTTAGAAGGCGTTTGAAGGCGTTAGAAGAAGGTAAAAGGCGTATGAAGGCGTATGAAGGCGTTAGAAGGCATTTGAAGGCGGTTGAAGGCGGTTGAAGGCGTATGAAGGCGTTTGAAGGCGTTAAAAGGCGTTTGAAGGCGTTAGAAGGCGTTAAAAGGCGTTTGAAGGCGTGTGAAGGCGTATGAAGGCGTTAGAAGGCGTTTGAAGGCGTTTGAAGAAGATAGAAGGCACGAGAAGGCGTTAGAAGGCGTTAGAAGGCGTTTGAAGGCGTTTGAAGAAGGTAGAAGGCGTTAGAAGGCGTTTGAAGGCGTTTGAAGGCGTTTGAAGGCGTTAGAAGGCGTTAGAAGGCGTTTGAAGGCGTTTGAAGGTGTATGAAGGCGTTTGAAGGCGTATGAAGGCGTTTGAAGAAGGTAGAAGGTGTTAGAAGGCGTTAGAAGGCGTTTGAAGGCGCTTGAAGAAGGTAGAAGGCGTTAGATGGCGTTTGAAGGCGTTAAAAGGCATTTGAAGGCGTTAGAAGGCATTTGAAGGTGTTAGAAGGCGTTTGAAGAAGGTAGAAGGTGTTAGAAGGCGTTTGAAGGCGTTTGAAGGCGCTAGAAGGCGTTTGAAGGCGTTAGAAGGCGTATGAAGGCGCTAGAAGGCGTTTGAAGGCGTTTGAAGGCGCTAGAAGGCGTTTGAAGGCGTTAGAAGGCGTATGAAGGCGCTAGAAGGCGTTTGAAGGCGTTTGAAGAAGATAGAAGGCGTTAGAAGGCATTTGAAGGTGTTAGAAGAAGATAGAAGGCGTTAGAAGGCATTTGAAGGTGTTAGAAGGCGTATGAAGGCGTTAGAAGGCATTTGAAGGCGGTTGAAGGCGGTTGAAGGCGTATGAAGGCGTTAGAAGGCGTATGAAGGCGCTAGAAGGCGTTTGAAGAAGGTAGAAGGCGTTAGAAGGCGTTTGAAGGCGCTTGAAGAAGGTAGAAGGCGTTAGATGGCGTTTGAAGGCGTTAAAAGGCATTTGAAGGCGTTAGAAGGCATTTGAAGGTGTTAGAAGGCGTTTGAAGAAGGTAGAAGGTGTTAGAAGGCGTTTGAAGGCGTTTGAAGGCGCTAGAAGGCGTTTGAAGGCGTTAGAAGGCGTATGAAGGCGCTTGAAGAAGGTAGAAGGTGTTTGAAGGCGTTAGAAGGCGTTTGAAGGTGTTAGAAGGCGTTTGAAGGCGTTAGAAGGCGTATGAAGGCGCTAGAAGGCGTTTGAAGGCTTTTGAAGAAGATAGAAGGCGTTAGAAGGCATTTGAAGGTGTTAGAAGAAGATAGAAGGCGTTAGAAGGCATTTGAAGGTGTTAGAAGGCGTTTGAAGGCGTTAGAAGAAGGTAAAAGGCGTATGAAGGCGTATGAAGGCGTTAGAAGGCATTTGAAGGCGGTTGAAGGCGGTTGAAGGCGTATGAAGGCGTTTGAAGGCGTTAAAAGGCGTTTGAAGGCGTTAGAAGGCGTTAAAAGGCGTTTGAAGGCGTGTGAAGGCGTATGAAGGCGTTAGAAGGCGTTTGAAGGCGTTTGAAGAAGATAGAAGGCACGAGAAGGCGTTAGAAGGCGTTAGAAGGCGTTTGAAGGCGTTTGAAGAAGGTAGAAGGCGTTAGAAGGCGTTTGAAGGCGTTTGAAGGCGTTAGAAGGCGTTAGAAGGCGTTTGAAGGCGTTTGAAGGTGTATGAAGGCGTTTGAAGGCGTATGAAGGCGTTTGAAGAAGGTAGAAGGTGTTAGAAGGCGTTAGAAGGCGTTTGAAGGCGCTTGAAGAAGGTAGAAGGCGTTAGATGGCGTTTGAAGGCGTTAAAAGGCATTTGAAGGCGTTAGAAGGCATTTGAAGGTGTTAGAAGGCGTTTGAAGAAGGTAGAAGGTGTTAGAAGGCGTTTGAAGGCGTTTGAAGGCGCTAGAAGGCGTTTGAAGGCGTTAGAAGGCGTATGAAGGCGCTAGAAGGCGTTTGAAGGCGTTTGAAGGCGCTAGAAGGCGTTTGAAGGCGTTAGAAGGCGTATGAAGGCGCTAGAAGGCGTTTGAAGGCGTTTGAAGAAGATAGAAGGCGTTAGAAGGCATTTGAAGGTGTTAGAAGAAGATAGAAGGCGTTAGAAGGCATTTGAAGGTGTTAGAAGGCGTATGAAGGCGTTAGAAGGCATTTGAAGGCGGTTGAAGGCGGTTGAAGGCGTATGAAGGCGTTAGAAGGCGTATGAAGGCGCTAGAAGGCGTTTGAAGAAGGTAGAAGGCGTTAGAAGGCGTTTGAAGGCGCTTGAAGAAGGTAGAAGGCGTTAGATGGCGTTTGAAGGCGTTAAAAGGCATTTGAAGGCGTTAGAAGGCATTTGAAGGTGTTAGAAGGCGTTTGAAGAAGGTAGAAGGTGTTAGAAGGCGTTTGAAGGCGTTTGAAGGCGCTAGAAGGCGTTTGAAGGCGTTAGAAGGCGTATGAAGGCGCTAGAAGGCGTTTGAAGGCGTTTGAAGGCGTTAGAAGAAGGTAAAAGGCGTATGAAGGCGTATGAAGGCGTTAGAAGGCATTTGAAGGCGGTTGAAGGCGGTTGAAGGCGTATGAAGGCGTTTGAAGGCGTTAAAAGGCGTTTGAAGGCGTTAGAAGGCGTTAAAAGGCGTTTGAAGGCGTGTGAAGGCGTATGAAGGCGTTAGAAGGCGTTTGAAGGCGTTTGAAGAAGATAGAAGGCACGAGAAGGCGTTAGAAGGCGTTAGAAGGCGTTTGAAGGCGTTTGAAGAAGGTAGAAGGCGTTAGAAGGCGTTTGAAGGCGTTTGAAGGCGTTAGAAGGCGTTAGAAGGCGTTTGAAGGCGTTTGAAGGTGTATGAAGGCGTTTGAAGGCGTATGAAGGCGTTTGAAGAAGGTAGAAGGTGTTAGAAGGCGTTAGAAGGCGTTTGAAGGCGCTTGAAGAAGGTAGAAGGCGTTAGATGGCGTTTGAAGGCGTTAAAAGGCATTTGAAGGCGTTAGAAGGCATTTGAAGGTGTTAGAAGGCGTTTGAAGAAGGTAGAAGGTGTTAGAAGGCGTTTGAAGGCGTTTGAAGGCGCTAGAAGGCGTTTGAAGGCGTTAGAAGGCGTATGAAGGCGCTAGAAGGCGTTTGAAGGCGTTTGAAGGCGCTAGAAGGCGTTTGAAGGCGTTAGAAGGCGTATGAAGGCGCTAGAAGGCGTTTGAAGGCGTTTGAAGAAGATAGAAGGCGTTAGAAGGCATTTGAAGGTGTTAGAAGAAGATAGAAGGCGTTAGAAGGCATTTGAAGGTGTTAGAAGGCGTATGAAGGCGTTAGAAGGCATTTGAAGGCGGTTGAAGGCGGTTGAAGGCGTATGAAGGCGTTAGAAGGCGTATGAAGGCGCTAGAAGGCGTTTGAAGAAGGTAGAAGGCGTTAGAAGGCGTTTGAAGGCGCT
Source organism: Oncorhynchus kisutch (assembly GCF_002021735.2). Taxonomy (NCBI): domain Eukaryota; kingdom Metazoa; phylum Chordata; class Actinopteri; order Salmoniformes; family Salmonidae; genus Oncorhynchus; species Oncorhynchus kisutch. The sequence goes on along the minus strand of NC_034179.2, from coordinate 5,401,255 downwards.
TGAAGAAGGTAGAAGGCGTTAGATGGCGTTTGAAGGCGTTAAAAGGCATTTGAAGGCGTTAGAAGGCATTTGAAGGTGTTAGAAGGCGTTTGAAGAAGGTAGAAGGTGTTAGAAGGCGTTTGAAGGCGTTTGAAGGCGCTAGAAGGCGTTTGAAGGCGTTAGAAGGCGTATGAAGGCGCTAGAAGGCGTTTGAAGGCGTTTGAAGGCGCTAGAAGGCGTTTGAAGGCGTTAGAAGGCGTATGAAGGCGCTAGAAGGCGTTTGAAGGCGTTTGAAGAAGATAGAAGGCGTTAGAAGGCATTTGAAGGTGTTAGAAGAAGATAGAAGGCGTTAGAAGGCATTTGAAGGTGTTAGAAGGCGTATGAAGGCGTTAGAAGGCATTTGAAGGCGGTTGAAGGCGGTTGAAGGCGTATGAAGGCGTTAGAAGGCGTATGAAGGCGCTAGAAGGCGTTTGAAGAAGGTAGAAGGCGTTAGAAGGCGTTTGAAGGCGCTTGAAGAAGGTAGAAGGCGTTAGAAGGCATTTGAAGGTGTTAGAAGGCGTTTGAAGGTTTTAGAAGGCGTTTGAAGGTGTTAGAAGGTGTATGAAGGCGTATGAAGGCGTTTGAAGGCGTTAGAAGGCGTATGAAGGCGTTTGAAGGCGTATGAAGGCGTATGAAGGCGTTAGAAGGCGTTTGAAGAAGGTAGAAGGCGTTAGAAGGCGTTTGAAGGCGTTTGAAGAAGGTAGAAGGCGTTAGAAGGCGTTTGAAGGCGTTAGAAGGCGTATGAAGAAGATAGAAGGCGTTAGAAGGCGTTTGAAGGCGCTTGAAGAAGGTAGAAGGCGTTAGATGGCGTTTGAAGGCGTTAAAAGGCATTTGAAGGCGTTAGAAGGCGTTTGAAGGCGTTTGAAGGTGTTAGAAGGCGTTTGAAGGCATTTGAAGACGCTTGAAGAAGGTAGAAGGCGTTAGAAGGCGTTTGAAGGCGTTTGAAGGCGTATGAAGGCGCTAGAAGGCGTTTGAAGGCGTTTGAAGAAGGTAGAAGGCGTTAGAAGGCGTTTGAAGGCGCTTGAAGGTAGAAGGCGTTAGAAGGCGTTTGAAGGTGTTAGAAGGCGTTTGAATGCGTATGAAGGCGTTAGAAGGCGTATGAAGGCGTTAGAAGGCGTATGAAGAAGATAGAAGGCGTATGAAGAAGGTAGAAGGCGTTAGATGGCGTTTGAAGGCGTTAGAAGGCATTTGAAGGCGTTTGAAGGTGTTAGAAGGCGTTTGAAGAAGTTAGAAGGTGTTAGAAGGCGTTAGAAGGCATTTGAAGGCGCTTGAAGAAGGTAGAAGGCGTTAGAAGGCGTTTGAAGGCGTTTGAAGGCGTTTGAAGGCGTTTGAAGGCGTTTGAAGGCAAGGCATTTGAAGGCGTTAGAAGGCATTTGAAGGTGTTAGAAGGCGTTTGAAGAAGGTAGAAGGTGTTAGAAGGCGTTTGAAGGCGTTTGAAGGCGCTAGAAGGCGTTTGAAGGCGTTAGAAGGCGTATGAAGGCGCTAGAAGGCGTTTGAAGGCGTTTGAAGGCGCTAGAAGGCGTTTGAAGGCGTTAGAAGGCGTATGAAGGCGCTAGAAGGCGTTTGAAGGCGTTTGAAGAAGATAGAAGGCGTTAGAAGGCATTTGAAGGTGTTAGAAGAAGATAGAAGGCGTTAGAAGGCATTTGAAGGTGTTAGAAGGCGTATGAAGGCGTTAGAAGGCATTTGAAGGCGGTTGAAGGCGGTTGAAGGCGTATGAAGGCGTTAGAAGGCGTATGAAGGCGCTAGAAGGCGTTTGAAGAAGGTAGAAGGCGTTAGAAGGCGTTTGAAGGCGCTTGAAGAAGGTAGAAGGCGTTAGAAGGCATTTGAAGGTGTTAGAAGGCGTTTGAAGGTTTTAGAAGGCGTTTGAAGGTGTTAGAAGGTGTATGAAGGCGTATGAAGGCGTTTGAAGGCGTTAGAAGGCGTATGAAGGCGTTTGAAGGCGTATGAAGGCGTATGAAGGCGTTTGAAGGCGCTTGAAGAAGGTAGAAGGCGTTAGATGGCGTTTGAAGGCGTTAAAAGGCATTTGAAGGCGTTAGAAGGCGTTTGAAGGCGTTTGAAGGTGTTAGAAGGCGTTTGAAGGCATTTGAAGACGCTTGAAGAAGGTAGAAGGCGTTAGAAGGCGTTTGAAGGCGTTTGAAGGCGTATGAAGGCGCTAGAAGGCGTTTGAAGGCGTTTGAAGAAGGTAGAAGGCGTTAGAAGGCGTTTGAAGGCGCTTGAAGGTAGAAGGCGTTAGAAGGCGTTTGAAGGCGTTTGAAGGTGTTAGAAGGCGTTTGAATGCGTATGAAGGCGTTAGAAGGCGTATGAAGGCGTTAGAAGGCGTATGAAGAAGATAGAAGGCGTATGAAGAAGGTAGAAGGCGTTAGATGGCGTTTGAAGGCGTTAGAAGGCATTTGAAGGCGTTTGAAGGTGTTAGAAGGCGTTTGAAGAAGTTAGAAGGTGTTAGAAGGCGTTAGAAGGCATTTGAAGGCGCTTGAAGAAGGTAGAAGGCGTTAGAAGGCGTTTGAAGGCGTTTGAAGGCGTTTGAAGGCGTTTGAAGGCGTTTGAAGGCGTATGAAGGCGCTAGAAGGCGTTTGAAGGCGTTTGAAGAAGGTAGAAGGCGTTAGAAGGCGTTTGAAGGCGCTTGAAGAAGGTAGAAGGCGTTAGAAGGCGTTAGAAGGCGTTAGAAGGCGCTTGTAGGCGTTAGAAGGTGTTTGAAGGCGTTTGAAGAAGATAGAAGGCGTTAGAAGGCGTTTGAAGGCGCTTGAAGAAGGTAGAAGGCGTTAGATGGCGTTTGAAGGCGTTAAAAGGCATTTGAAGGCGTTAGAAGGCATTTGAAGGTGTTAGAAGGCGTTTGAAGAAGGTAGAAGGTGTTAGAAGGCGTTAGAAGGCATTTGAAGGCGCTTGAAGAAGGTAGAAGGTGTTTGAAGGCGTTAGAAGGCGTTTGAAGGTGTTAGAAGGCGTTTGAAGGCGTTAGAAGGCGTATGAAGGCGCTAGAAGGCGTTTGAAGGCTTTTGAAGAAGATAGAAGGCGTTAGAAGGCATTTGAAGGTGTTAGAAGGCGTTTGAAGGCGTTAGAAGAAGGTAAAAGGCGTATGAAGGCGTATGAAGGCGTTAGAAGGCATTTGAAGGCGGTTGAAGGCGGTTGAAGGCGTATGAAGGCGTTTGAAGGCGTTAAAAGGCGTTTGAAGGCGTTAGAAGGCGTTAAAAGGCGTTTGAAGGCGTGTGAAGGCGTATGAAGGCGTTAGAAGGCGTTTGAAGGCGTTTGAAGAAGATAGAAGGCACGAGAAGGCGTTAGAAGGCGTTAGAAGGCGTTTGAAGGCGTTTGAAGAAGGTAGAAGGCGTTTGAAGGCGTTTGAAGGCGTTAGAAGGCGTTAGAAGGCGTTTGAAGGCGTTTGAAGGTGTATGAAGGCGTTTGAAGGCGTATGAAGGCGTTTGAAGAAGGTAGAAGGTGTTAGAAGGCGTTAGAAGGCGTTTGAAGGCGCTTGAAGAAGGTAGAAGGCGTTAGATGGCGTTTGAAGGCGTTAAAAGGCATTTGAAGGCGTTAGAAGGCATTTGAAGGTGTTAGAAGGCGTTTGAAGAAGGTAGAAGGTGTTAGAAGGCGTTTGAAGGCGTTTGAAGGCGCTAGAAGGCGTTTGAAGGCGTTAGAAGGCGTATGAAGGCGCTAGAAGGCGTTTGAAGGCGTTTGAAGGCGCTAGAAGGCGTTTGAAGGCGTTAGAAGGCGTATGAAGGCGCTAGAAGGCGTTTGAAGGCGTTTGAAGAAGATAGAAGGCGTTAGAAGGCATTTGAAGGTGTTAGAAGAAGATAGAAGGCGTTAGAAGGCATTTGAAGGTGTTAGAAGGCGTATGAAGGCGTTAGAAGGCATTTGAAGGCGGTTGAAGGCGGTTGAAGGCGTATGAAGGCGTTAGAAGGCGTTAGAAGGCGTTAGAAGGCGTTTGAAGAAGGTAGAAGGCGTTAGAAGGCGTTAGAAGGCGTTAGAAGGCGTTAGAAGGCGTTAGAAGGTGTATGAAGGCGTTTGAAGGCGTATGAAGGCGTTAGAAGGCGTTAGAAGGCGTTAGAAGGCGTTTGAAGAAGGTAGAAGGTGTTAGAAGGCGTTAGAAGGCGCTTGTAGGCGTTAGAAGGTGTTTGAAGGCGTTAGAAGGGGTTTGAAGGCGTTAGAAGGCATTTGAAGGCGCTTGAAGAAGGTAGAAGGTGTTAGAAGGCGTTTGAATGCGTTTGAAGGCGTTAGAAGGCGTTTGAAGGTGTTAGAAGGGGTTTGAAGGCGTTAGAAGGCGTATGAAGGCGCTAGAAGGCGTTTGAAGAAGGTAGAAGGCGTTAGAAGGCGTTTGAAGGCGATTGAAGAAGGTAGAAGGCGTTAGAAGGCATTTGAAGGTGTTAGAAGGCGTTTGAAGGCGTTAGAAGGTGTTTGAAGGCGTTAGAAGGGGTTTGAAGGCGTTTGAAGGTGTTAGAAGGCGTTTGAAGAAGGTAGAAGGTGTTAGAAGGCGTTAGAAGGCATTTGAAGGCGCTTGAAGAAGGTAGAAGGTGTTAGAAGGCGTTTGAATGCGTTTGAAGGCGTTAGAAGGCGTTTGAAGGTGTTAGAAGGGGTTTGAAGGCGTTAGAAGGCGTATGAAGGCGCTAGAAGGCGTTTGAAGAAGGTAGAAGGCGTTAGAAGGCGTTTGAAGGCGATTGAAGAAGGTAGAAGGCGTTAGAAGGCATTTGAAGGTTTTAGAAGGCGTTTGAAGGCGTATGAAGGCGTTTGAAGGCGTTTGAAGGCGTTAGAAGGCGTATGAAGGCGTTTGAAGGCGTATGAAGGCGTATGAAGGCGTTAGAAGGCGTTTGAAGAAGGTAGAAGGCGTTAGAAGGCGTTAGAAGGCTTTTGAAGGCGTTTGAAGAAGGTAGAAGGCGTTAGAAGGCGTTAGAAGGCGTTTGAAGGCGTTAAAAGGCGTATAAAGGCGTTTGAAGGCGTTTGAAGAAGGTAGAAGGCGTTAGAAGGCGTTTGAAGGCGCTTGAAGAAGGTAGAAGGCGTTAGAAGGCGTTTGAAGGCGTTAGAAGGCGTATGAAGAAGATAGAAGGCGTTAGAAGGCGTTTGAAGGCGCTTGAAGAAGGTAGAAGGCGTTAGATGGCGTTTGAAGGCGTTAGAAGGCGTTTGAAGGTGTTAGAAGGCGTTTGAAGGCGTTAGAAGGCGTATGAAGGCGTTAGAAGGCGTTAGAAGGCGTTTGAAGAAGGTAGAAGGCGTTAGAAGGCGTTAGAAGGCGTTAGAAGGCGTTAGAAGGCGTTAGAAGGCGTTTGAAGGCGTTTGAAGGCGTTTGAAGGTGTATGAAGGCGTATGAAGGCGTATGAAGGCGTTAGAAGGCGTTAGAAGGCGTTTGAAGAAGGTAGAAGGTGTTAGAAGGCGTTAGAAGGCGCTTGTAGGCGTTAGAAGGTGTTTGAAGGCGTTTGAAGAAGATAGAAGGCGTTAGAAGGCGTTAGAAGGCGCTTGAAGAAGGTAGAAGGCGTTAGATGGCGTTTGAAGGCGTTAAAAGGCATTTGAAGGCGTTAGAAGGCATTTGAAGGTGTTAGAAGGCGTTTGAAGAAGGTAGAAGGTGTTAGAAGGCGTTAGAAGGCATTTGAAGGCGCTTGAAGAAGGTAGAAGGCGTTAGAAGGCGTTTGAAGGTGTTAGAAGGCGTTTGAAGGCGCTAGAAGGCGTTTGAAGGCGTTTGAAGAAGATAGAAGGCGTTAGAAGGCATTTGAAGGTGTTTGAAGGCGTTAGAAGGCGTTTGAAGGTGTTAGAAGGCGTTTGAAGGCGCTAGAAGGCGTTTGAAGGCGTTTGAAGAAGATAGAAGGCGTTAGAAGGCATTTGAAGGTGTTAGAAGAAGATAGAAGGCGTTAGAAGGCATTTGAAGGTGTTAGAAGTAGTTTGAAGGTGTTAGAAGGCGTTTGAAGGCGTTAGAAGGCGTTTGAAGGCGTTTGAATGCGTATGAAGGCGTTAGAAGGCGTATGAAGGCGTTTGAAGAAGGTAGAAGGTGTTAGAAGGCGTTAGAAGGCGCTTGTAGGCGTTAGAAGGTGTTTGAAGGCGTTAGAAGGGGTTGAAGGCGTTTGAAGGTGTTAGAAGGCGTTTGAAGAAGGTAGAAGGTGTTAGAAGGCGTTAGAAGGCATTTGAAGGCGCTTGAAGAAGGTAGAAGGTGTTAGAAGGCGTTTGAATGCGTTTGAAGGCGTTAGAAGGCGTTTGAAGGTGTTAGAAGGGGTTTGAAGGCGTTAGAAGGCGTATGAAGGCGCTAGAAGGCGTTTGAAGAAGGTAGAAGGCGTTAGAAGGCGTTTGAAGGCGATTGAAGAAGGTAGAAGGCGTTAGAAGGCATTTGAAGGTGTTAGAAGGCGTTTGAAGGCGTTAGAAGGTGTTTGAAGGCGTTAGAAGGGGTTTGAAGGCGTTTGAAGGTGTTAGAAGGCGTTTGAAGAAGGTAGAAGGTGTTAGAAGGCGTTAGAAGGCATTTGAAGGCGCTTGAAGAAGGTAGAAGGTGTTAGAAGGCGTTTGAATGCGTTTGAAGGCGTTAGAAGGCGTTTGAAGGTGTTAGAAGGGGTTTGAAGGCGTTAGAAGGCGTATGAAGGCGCTAGAAGGCGTTTGAAGAAGGTAGAAGGCGTTAGAAGGCGTTTGAAGGCGATTGAAGAAGGTAGAAGGCGTTAGAAGGCATTTGAAGGTTTTAGAAGGCGTTTGAAGGCGTATGAAGGCGTTTGAAGGCGTTTGAAGGCGTTAGAAGGCGTATGAAGGCGTTTGAAGGCGTATGAAGGCGTATGAAGGCGTTAGAAGGCGTTTGAAGAAGGTAGAAGGCGTTAGAAGGCGTTAGAAGGCTTTTGAAGGCGTTTGAAGAAGGTAGAAGGCGTTAGAAGGCGTTAGAAGGCGTTTGAAGGCGTTAAAAGGCGTATAAAGGCGTTTGAAGGCGTTTGAAGAAGGTAGAAGGCGTTAGAAGGCGTTTGAAGGCGCTTGAAGAAGGTAGAAGGCGTTAGAAGGCGTTTGAAGGCGTTAGAAGGCGTATGAAGAAGATAGAAGGCGTTAGAAGGCGTTTGAAGGCGCTTGAAGAAGGTAGAAGGCGTTAGATGGCGTTTGAAGGTGTTAGAAGGCGTTTGAAGGCGTTAGAAGGCGTATGAAGGCGTTAGAAGGCGTTAGAAGGCGTTTGAAGAAGGTAGAAGGCGTTAGAAGGCGTTAGAAGGCGTTAGAAGGCGTTAGAAGGCGTTAGAAGGCGTTTGAAGGCGTTTGAAGGCGTTTGAAGGTGTATGAAGGCGTATGAAGGCGTATGAAGGCGTTAGAAGGCGTTAGAAGGCGTTAGAAGGCGTTTGAAGAAGGTAGAAGGCGTTAGAAGGCGTTAGAAGGCGTTAGAAGGCGTTAGAAGGCGTTAGAAGGCGTTAGAAGGCGTTTGAAGGCGTTTGAAGGTGTATGAAGGCGTATGAAGGCGTATGAAGGCGTTAGAAGGCGTTAGAAGGCGTTAGAAGGCGTTTGAAGAAGGTAGAAGGTGTTAGAAGGCGTTAGAAGGCGCTTGTAGGCGTTAGAAGGTGTTTGAAGGCGTTTGAAGAAGATAGAAGGCGTTAGAAGGCGTTAGAAGGCGCTTGAAGAAGGTAGAAGGCGTTAGATGGCGTTTGAAGGCGTTAAAAGGCATTTGAAGGCGTTAGAAGGCATTTGAAGGTGTTAGAAGGCGTTTGAAGAAGGTAGAAGGTGTTAGAAGGCGTTAGAAGGCATTTGAAGGCGCTTGAAGAAGGTAGAAGGCGTTAGAAGGCGTTTGAAGGTGTTAGAAGGCGTTTGAAGGCGCTAGAAGGCGTTTGAAGGCGTTTGAAGAAGATAGAAGGCGTTAGAAGGCATTTGAAGGTGTTTGAAGGCGTTAGAAGGCGTTTGAAGGTGTTAGAAGGCGTTTGAAGGCGCTAGAAGGCGTTTGAAGGCGTTTGAAGAAGATAGAAGGCGTTAGAAGGCATTTGAAGGTGTTAGAAGAAGATAGAAGGCGTTAGAAGGCATTTGAAGGTGTTAGAAGTAGTTTGAAGGTGTTAGAAGGCGTTTGAAGGCGTTAGAAGGCGTTTGAATGCGTATGAAGGCGTTAGAAGGCGTATGAAGGCGTTTGAAGGCGTATGAAGGCGTATGAAGGCGTTAGAAGGCGTATGAAGGCGTTTGAAGGCGTATGAAGGCGTATGAAGGAGTTAGAAGGCGTATGAAGGCGTTTGAAGGCGTTAGAAGGCGTATGAAGAAGGTAGAAGGCGTTTGAAGAAGGTAGAAGGCGTTAGATGGCGTTTGAAGGCGTTAAAAGGCATTTGAAGGCGTTAGAAGGCATTTGAAGGCGTTTGAAGAAGGTAGAAGGTGTTAGAAGGCGTTAGAAGGCATTTGAAGGCGCTTGAAGAAGGTAGAAGGCGTTAGAAGGCGTTTGAAGGCGTTAGAAGGCGTTTGAAGGCGTTAGAAGGCGTATGAAGGCGCTAGAAGGCGTTTGAAGAAGGTAGAAGGCGTTAGAAGGCGTTTGAAGGCGCTTGAAGAAGGTAGAAGGCGTTAGAAGGCATTTGAAGGTGTTAGAAGGCGTTTGAAGGTTTTAGAAGGCGTTTGAAGGTGTTAGAAGGCGTATGAAGGCGTATGAAGGCGTTTGAAGGCGTTAGAAGGCGTATGAAGGCGTTTGAAGGCGTATGAAGGCGTATGAAGGCGTTAGAAGGCGTTTGAAGGCGTTAAAAGGCGTATAAAGGCGTTTGAAGGCGTTTGAAGAAGGTAGAAGGCGTTAGAAGGCGTTTGAAGGCGCTTGAAGAAGGCGTATGAAGAAGATAGAAGGCGTATGAAGAAGGTAGAAGGCGTTAGATGGCGTTTGAAGGCGTTAGAAGGCATTTGAAGGCGTTTGAAGGTGTTAGAAGGCGTTTGAAGAAGGTAGAAGGTGTTAGAAGGCGTTAGAAGGCATTTGAAGGCGCTTGAAGAAGGTAGAAGGCGTTAGAAGGCGTTTGAAGGCGTTTGAAGGCGTTTGAAGGCGTTTGAAGGCGTTAGAAGGCGTTTGAAGGCGTATGAAGGCGCTAGAAGGCGTTTGAAGGCGTTTGAAGAAGGTAGAAGGCGTTAGAAGGCGTTTGAAGGCGCTTGAAGAAGGTAGAAGGCGTTAGAAGGCGTTAGAAGGCGCTTGTAGGCGTTAGAAGGTGTTTGAAGGCGTTAGAAGGCGTTTGAAGAAGATAGAAGGCGTTAGAAGGCGTTTGAAGGCGTATGAAGGCGCTAGAAGGCGTTTTGAAGGCGTTTGAAGAAGGTAGAAGGCGTTAGAAGGCGTTTGAAGGCGCTTGAAGAAGGTAGAAGGCGTTAGAAGGCGTTAGAAGGGCGCTTGTAGGCGTTAGAAGGTGTTTGAAGGCGTTAGAAGGCGTTTGAAGAAGATAGAAGGCGTTAGAAGGCATTTGAAGGTGTTAGAAGGCGTTTGAAGGTTTTAGAAGGCGTTTGAAGGTGTTAGAAGGCGTATGAAGGCGTATGAAGGCGTTTGAAGGCGTTTGAAGGCGTATGAAGGCGTTTGAAGGCGTTTGAAGGCGTATGAAGGCGCTAGAAGGCGTTTGAAGGCGTTTGAAGAAGGTAGAAGGCGTTAGAAGGCGTTTGAAGGCGCTTGAAGAAGGTAGAAGGCGTTAGAAGGCGTTTGAAGGCGCTTGAAGAAGGTAGAAGGCGTTAGAAGGCGTTTGAAGGCGTTAGAAGGCGTATGAAGAAGATAGAAGGCGTTAGAAGGCGTTTGAAGGCGCTTGAAGAAGGTAGAAGGCGTTAAAAGGCATTTGAAGGCGTTAGAAGGCGTTTGAAGGCGTTTGAAGGTGTTAGAAGGCGTTAGAAGGCGTTTGAAGGTGCTTGAAGAAGGTAGAAGGCGTTAGAAGGCGTTTGAAGGCGTTAGAAGGCGTTTGAAGGTGTTAGAAGGCGTTTGAATGCGTATGAAGGCGTTAGAAGGCGTATGAAGGCGTTAGAAGGCGTATGAAGAAGACAGAAGGCGTATGAAGAAGGTAGAAGGCGTTAGATGGCGTTTGAAGGCGTTAGAAGGCATTTGAAGGCGTTTGAAGGTGTTAGAAGGCGTTTGAAGAAGGTAGAAGGTGTTAGAAGGCGTTAGAAGGCGTTGAAGGCGCTTGAAGAAGGTAGAAGGCGTTAGAAGGCGTTAGAAGGCGCTTGTAGGCGTTAGAAGGTGTTTGAAGGCGTTAGAAGGCGTTTGAAGGCGTATGAAGGCGCTAGAAGGCGTTTGAAGGCGTTTGAAGAAGGTAGAAGGCGTTAGAAGGCGTTTGAAGGCGCTTGAAGAAGGTAGAAGGCGTTAGAAGGCGTTAGAAGGCGCTTGTAGGCGTTAGAAGGTGTTTGAAGGCGTTAGAAGGCGTTTGAAGAAGATAGAAGGCGTTAGAAGGCGTTTGAAGGCGTATGAAGGCGCTAGAAGGCGTTTGAAGGCGTTTGAAGAAGGTAGAAGGCGTTAGAAGGCGTTTGAAGGCGCTTGAAGAAGGTAGAAGGCGTTAGAAGGCGTTAGAAGGCGCTTGTAGGCGTTAGAAGGTGTTTGAAGGCGTTAGAAGGCGTTTGAAGAAGATAGAAGGCGTTAGAAGGCATTTGAAGGTGTTAGAAGGCGTTTGAAGGTTTTAGAAGGCGTTTGAAGGTGTTAGAAGGCGTATGAAGGCGTATGAAGGCGTTTGAAGGCGTTTGAAGGCGTATGAAGGCGTTTGAAGGCGTTTGAAGGCGTATGAAGGCGCTAGAAGGCGTTTGAAGGCGTTTGAAGAAGGTAGAAGGCGTTAGAAGGCGTTTGAAGGCGCTTGAAGAAGGTAGAAGGCGTTAGAAGGCGTTTGAAGGCGCTTGAAGAAGGTAGAAGGCGTTAGAAGGCGTTTGAAGGCGTTAGAAGGCGTATGAAGAAGATAGAAGGCGTTAGAAGGCGTTTGAAGGCGCTTGAAGAAGGTAGAAGGCGTTAAAAGGCATTTGAAGGCGTTAGAAGGCGTTTGAAGGCGTTTGAAGGTGTTAGAAGGCGTTAGAAGGCGTTTGAAGGTGCTTGAAGAAGGTAGAAGGCGTTAGAAGGCGTTTGAAGGCGTTAGAAGGCGTTTGAAGGTGTTAGAAGGCGTTTGAATGCGTATGAAGGCGTTAGAAGGCGTATGAAGGCGTTAGAAGGCGTATGAAGAAGATAGAAGGCGTATGAAGAAGGTAGAAGGCGTTAGATGGCGTTTGAAGGCGTTAGAAGGCATTTGAAGGCGTTTGAAGGTGTTAGAAGGCGTTTGAAGAAGGTAGAAGGTGTTAGAAGGCGTTAGAAGGCATTTGAAGGCGCTTGAAGAAGGTAGAAGGCGTTAGAAGGCGTTTGAAGGCGTTTGAAGGCGTTTGAAGGCGTTTGAAGGCGTTAGAAGGCGTTTGAAGGCGTATGAAGGCGCTAGAAGGCGTTTGAAGGCGTTTGAAGAAGGTAGAAGGCGTTAGAAGGCGTTTGAAGGCGCTTGAAGAAGGTAGAAGGCGTTAGAAGGCGTTAGAAGGCGCTTGTAGGCGTTAGAAGGTGTTTGAAGGCGTTAGAAGGCGTTTGAAGAAGATAGAAGGCGTTAGAAGGCATTTGAAGGTGTTAGAAGGCGTTTGAAGGTTTTAGAAGGCGTTTGAAGGTGTTAGAAGGCGTATGAAGGCGTATGAAGGCGTTTGAAGGCGTTAGAAGGCGTATGAAGGCGTTTGAAGGCGTTTGAAGGCGTATGAAGGCGCTAGAAGGCGTTTGAAGGCGTTTGAAGAAGGTAGAAGGCGTTAGAAGGCGTTTGAAGGCGCTTGAAGAAGGTAGAAGGCGTTAGAAGGCGTTAGAAGGCGCTTGTAGGCGTTAGAAGGTGTTTGAAGGCGTTAGAAGGCGTTTGAAGAAGATAGAAGGCGTTAGAAGGCGTTAGAAGGCGTTTGAAGGCGCTTGAAGAAGGTAGAAGGCGTTAGATGGCGTTTGAAGGCGTTAAAAGGCATTTGAAGGCGTTAGAAGGCATTTGAAGGTGTTAGAAGGCGTTTGAAGAAGGTAGAAGGCATTTGAAGGCGTTTGAAGGTGTTAGAAGGCGTTTGAAGAAGGTAGAAGGTGTTAGAAGGCGTTAGAAGGCATTTGAAGGCGCTTGAAGAAGGTAGAAGGTGTTAGAAGGCGTTTGAATGCGTTTGAAGGCGTTAGAAGGCGTTTGAAGGTGTTAGAAGGGGTTTGAAGGCGTTAGAAGGCGTATGAAGGCGCTAGAAGGCGTTTGAAGAAGGTAGAAGGCGTTAGAAGGCGTTTGAAGGCGCTTGAAGAAGGTAGAAGGCGTTAGAAGGCATTTGAAGATGTTAGAAGGCGTTTGAAGGTTTTAGAAGGCGTTTGAAGGTGTTAGAAGGTGTATGAAGGCGTATGAAGGCGTTTGAAGGCGTTAGAAGGCGTATGAAGGCGTTTGAAGGCGTATGAAGGCGTATGAAGGCGTTAGAAGGCGTTTGAAGAAGGTAGAAGGCGTTAGAAGGCGTTTGAAGGCGTTAAAAGGCGTATAAAGGCGTTTGAAGGCGTTTGAAGAAGGTAGAAGGCGTTAGAAGGCGTTTGAAGGCGCTTGAAGAAGGTAGAAGGCGTTAGAAGGCGTTTGAAGGCGTTAGAAGGCGTATGAAGAAGATAGAAGGCGTTAGAAGGCGTTTGAAGGCGCTTGAAGAAGGTAGAAGGCGTTAGATGGCGTTTGAAGGCGTTAAAAGGCATTTGAAGGCGTTAGAAGGCGTTTGAAGGCGTTTGAAGGCGTTAGAAGGCGTTTGAAGGCGTTTGAAGGCGTTTGAAGGCGTATGAAGGCGCTAGAAGGCGTTTGAAGGCGTTTGAAGAAGGTAGAAGGCGTTAGAAGGCGTTTGAAGGCGCTTGAAGAAGGTAGAAGGCGTTTGAAGGCGTTAGAAGGCGTTTGAAGGTGTTAGAAGGCGTTTGAATGCGTATGAAGGCGTTAGAAGGCGTATGAAGGCGTTAGAAGGCGTATGAAGAAGATAGAAGGCGTATGAAGAAGGTAGAAGGCGTTAGATGGCGTTTGAAGGCGTTAGAAGGCATTTGAAGGCGTTTGAAGGTGTTAGAAGGCGTTTGAAGAAGTTAGAAGGCGTTAGAAGGCATTTGAAGGCGCTTGAAGAAGGTAGAAGGCGTTAGAAGGCGTTTGAAGGCGTTTGAAGGCGTTTGAAAGCGTTTGAAGGCGTTTGAAGGCGTATGAAGGCGCTAGAAGGCGTTTGAAGGCGTTTGAAGAAGGTAGAAGGCGTTAGAAGGCGTTTGAAGGCGCTTGAAGAAGGTAGAAGGCGTTAGAAGGCGTTAGAAGGCGTTAGAAGGCGCTTGTAGGCGTTAGAAGGTGTTTGAAGGCGTTAGAAGGCGTTAGAAGGCGTTTGAAGGCGCTTGAAGAAGGTAGAAGGCGTTAGATGGCGTTTGAAGGCGTTAAAAGGCATTTGAAGGCGTTAGAAGGCATTTGAAGGTGTTAGAAGGCGTTTGAAGAAGGTAGAAGGTGTTAGAAGGCGTTAGAAGGCATTTGAAGGCGCTTGAAGAAGGTAGAAGGTGTTTGAAGGCGTTAGAAGGCGTTTGAAGGTGTTAGAAGGCGTTTGAAGGCGTTAGAAGGCGTATGAAGGCGCTAGAAGGCGTTTGAAGGCTTTTGAAGAAGATAGAAGGCGTTAGAAGGCATTTGAAGGTGTTAGAAGAAGATAGAAGGCGTTAGAAGGCATTTGAAGGTGTTAGAAGGCGTTTGAAGGCGTTTGAAGGCGTTTGAAGGCGTTTGAAGGCGTTTGAAGGCGTTTGAAGGCGTTAGAAGGCGTTAGAAGGCGTTTGAAGGTTTTAGAAGGCGTTTGAAGGTGTTAGAAGGCGTATGAAGGCGTATGAAGGCGTTTGAAGGCGTTAGAAGGCGTATGAAGGCGTTTGAAGGCGTTTGAAGGCGTATGAAGGCGCTAGAAGGCGTTTGAAGGCGTTTGAAGAAGGTAGAAGGCGTTAGAAGGCGTTTGAAGGCGCTTGAAGAAGGTAGAAGGCGTTAGAAGGCGTTAGAAGGCGCTTGTAGGCGTTAGAAGGTGTTTGAAGGCGTTAGAAGGCGTTTGAAGAAGATAGAAGGCGTTTGAAGGCGCTTGAAGAAGGTAGAAGGCGTTAGATGGCGTTTGAAGGCGTTAAAAGGCATTTGAAGGCGTTAGAAGGCATTTGAAGGTGTTAGAAGGCGTTTGAAGAAGGTAGAAGGCATTTGAAGGCGTTTGAAGGTGTTAGAAGGCGTTTGAAGAAGGTAGAAGGTGTTAGAAGGCGTTAGAAGGCATTTGAAGGCGCTTGAAGAAGGTAGAAGGTGTTAGAAGGCGTTTGAATGCGTTTGAAGGCGTTAGAAGGCGTTTGAAGGTGTTAGAAGGGGTTTGAAGGCGTTAGAAGGCGTATGAAGGCGCTAGAAGGCGTTTGAAGAAGGTAGAAGGCGTTAGAAGGCGTTTGAAGGCGCTTGAAGAAGGTAGAAGGCGTTAGAAGGCATTTGAAGGTGTTAGAAGGCGTTTGAAGGTTTTAGAAGGCGTTTGAAGGTGTTAGAAGGTGTATGAAGGCGTATGAAGGCGTTTGAAGGCGTTAGAAGGCGTATGAAGGCGTTTGAAGGCGTATGAAGGCGTATGAAGGCGTTAGAAGGCGTTTGAAGAAGGTAGAAGGCGTTAGAAGGCGTTTGAAGGCGTTAAAAGGCGTATAAAGGCGTTTGAAGGCGTTTGAAGAAGGTAGAAGGCGTTAGAAGGCGTTTGAAGGCGCTTGAAGAAGGTAGAAGGCGTCAGAAGGCGTTTGAAGGCGTTAGAAGGCGTATGAAGAAGATAGAAGGCGTTAGAAGGCGTTTGAAGGCGCTTGAAGAAGGTAGAAGGCGTTAGATGGCGTTTGAAGGCGTTAAAAGGCATTTGAAGGCGTTAGAAGGCGTTTGAAGGCGTTTGAAGGTGTTTGAAGGTGTTTGAAGGCGTTTGAAGGCATTTGAAGACGCTTGAAGAAGGTAGAAGGCGTTAGAAGGTGTTTGAAGGCGTTTGAAGGCGTATGAAGGCGCTAGAAGGCGTTTGAAGGCGTTTGAAGAAGGTAGAAGGCGTTAGAAGGCGTTTGAAGGCGCTTGAAGAAGGTAGAAGGCGTTAGAAGGCGTTTGAAGGCGTTAGAAGGCGTTTGAAGGTGTTAGAAGGCGTTTGAATGCGTATGAAGGCGTTAGAAGGCGTATGAAGGCGTTAGAAGGCGTATGAAGATAGAAGGCGTATGAAGAAGGTAGAAGGCGTTAGATGGCGTTTGAAGGCGTTAGAAGGCATTTGAAGGCGTTTGAAGGTGTTAGAAGGCGTTTGAAGAAGTTAGAAGGTGTTAGAAGGCGTTAGAAGGCATTTGAAGGCGCTTGAAGAAGGTAGAAGGCGTTAGAAGGCGTTTGAAGGCGTTTGAAGGCGTTAGAAGGCGTTTGAAGGCGTATGAAGGCGCTAGAAGGCGTTTGAAGGCGTTTGAAGAAGGTAGAAGGCGTTAGAAGGCGTTTGAAGGCGCTTGAAGAAGGTAGAAGGCGTTAGAAGGCGTTAGAAGGCGTTAGAAGGCGCTTGTAGGCGTTAGAAGGTGTTTGAAGGCGTTAGAAGGCGTTTGAAGAAGATAGAAGGCGTTAGAAGGCGTTAGAAGGCGTTTGAAGGCGCTTGAAGAAGGTAGAAGGCGTTAGATGGCGTTTCAAGGCGTTAAAAGGCATTTGAAGGCGTTAGAAGGCATTTGAAGGTGTTAGAAGGCGTTTGAAGAAGGTAGAAGGTGTTAGAAGGCATTTGAAGGCGCTTGAAGAAGGTAGAAGGTGTTTGAAGGCGTTAGAAGGCGTTTGAAGGTGTTAGAAGGCGTTTGAAGGCGTTAGAAGGCGTATGAAGGCGCTAGAAGGCGTTTGAAGGCTTTTGAAGAAGATAGAAGGCGTTAGAAGGCATTTGAAGGTGTTAGAAGAAGATAGAAGGCGTTAGAAGGCGTTTGAAGGCGTTAGAAGGTGTTTGAAGGCGTTTGAAGGCGTTTGAAGGCGTTAGAAGGCGTTAGAAGGTGTTAAAAGGCGTTCGAAGGCGTTTGAAGGCGTTAGAAGAAGTTAGAAGGCGTTTGACCTTGTTTTTGATGTTTTCAGTGGTATTGTTAATAAACAGCAGCCCTGTAAAGAAATTGGGAATTAAAAACAGGTTCAGTCCTGGTTCGACTGTGATCTTGCAGAGTTACTCCACCTCAAGAATTGCATTTGGCGGAAGGCTCGGCGCACATGTACTCAGGCTGACTGGCTCTCGTTATGGGCAAATGTGAAATAAGTGCACGCAGGTGATCCGGAAAGCCAAAGGTAGTTACTTTAAGGAGCGGTTCTCTCTCTGTGGGTTGAACCCCAAGAAGTTCTGGAAAACAGTTAAAGACCTGTAGAATAAAACCCTTCTCCTCACAGCTGCCCATGTCCCTTAATGTTGATGATGTGGTTGTTACTGACAAGGAGCCCGTGTCCCTTAATGTTGATGATGTGGTTGTTACTGACAAGGAGCCCATGTCCCTTAATGTTGATGATGTGGTTGTTACGGACAAGAAGCACATGGCTGAGTTCTTTAATCACCACTTCATTAAGTCAGGATTCCTATTTGACTCAGCCATGCCTCCTCACCATCCAACATTTCCTCATCTCCCACCCCTTCTAATGCGACTAGCCCGAATGCTCCTCCCTCTTTTACCCACTGCCCCGCTACAAAGTTTCTCCCTGCAGGCGGTCACTGAGTCCGAGATGCTAAAGCAGCTCCTTAAACTTGACCCCCAAAAATCATCTGGATCAGATGGTTTAGACCCTTTCTTCTTTAAGGTTGCTGCCCCTATCATCACCAAGCCTATCTCTGACCTTTTTAACCGGTCTCTCCTTTCTTCTTTAAGGTTGCTGCCCCTATCATCACCAAGCCTATCTCTGACCTTTTTAACCGGTCTCTCCTTTCTTCTTTAAGGTTGCTGCCCCAATCATCACCAAGCCTATCTCTGACCTTTTTTATTAACCTGTCTCTCCTCTCTGGGGAGGTTCCCATTGCTTGGAAGGCAGCCACGGTTCATCCGTTATTTAAAGGGGGAGATCAAGCTGATCCTAACTGTTATAGGCCTATTTCTATTTTGCCCTGTTTATCAAAAGTGTTGGAAAAACGATTTGATAATCAACTGACTGGCTTTCTTGATGTCTATAGTGTTCTCTCTGGTATGTAATCTGGTTTCCGCTCAGGTTATGGATGTGTCACTGCAACCTTGAAGGTCCTCAATGATGTCACCATTGCCATTGATTCTAATCAATGTTGTGCCGCTATTTTTATTGAGCTTTTGATACGGTAGACCATTCCATTCTTGTGGGCCGGCTAAGGAGTATTGGTGTCTCTGAGGGGTCCTTGGCCTGGTTTGCTAACTACTTCTCTCAAAGAGTGCACTGTATAATGTCAGAACATCTGCTGTCTCTTGCCACTGCCTGTCACCAAGGGTATACACCAAGCCTTGATCCTAGGCCCCACACTCTTCTCAATTTACATCAACATCATAGCTCAGGCAGTAGGAAGCTCTCTCATCCATTTATCCATAGATTTTTTCCATTTTTGACTAACAACATGCCACTGACTTTGAGTAAAGCCAGAGTGTCTATGTATGCGGATGACTCAACACTATACACGTCAGCTACTACAGCGACTGAAATGACTGCAACACTCAACAAAGAGCTGCAGTTAATTTCAGAATGGGTGGCAAGGAATAAGTTAGTCCTAAATATTTCTAAAACTAAAAGCATTGTATTTGGAACAAAACACTCACTAAACCCTAAACCTCAACTAAATCTTGTCATAAATCATGTGGATATTGAGCAAGTTGAGATGACTAAACTGTTTGGTGTAACACTAGATTGTAAACTGTCATGGTCAAAACATATTGATGCAACAGTAGCTAAGATGGGGAGAAGTCTGTCCATTAAAAAGCACTGCTCTGCCTTCTTAACAACACTGTCAACAAGGCAGGTCCTAGTTTCTACCTTCTTAACAACACTATCAACAAGGCAGGTCCTACAGGCCCTAGTTTCTACCTTCTTAACAGCACTATCAACAAGGCAGGTCCTACAGGCCCTAGTTTCTACCTTCTTAACAGCACTATCATCAAGGCTGGTCCTACAGGCCC